>NC_041364.1:20032475-20162475 GCF_900634415.1 Cottoperca gobio
CACAGTCTATCCTCCAGAAGTGACGTCTCGTTGACTGATGCCCCCATCTCTCTCCAGCGCCACACACACTAAATCATTCTCACCTGATGAATGGTCGTGTTGTTTTGCTATGTTTGTTACAGAAAGTGCATTTGTGTGTGTGTGTGTGTGTGTGTGTGTGTGTGTGTGTGTGTGTGTGTGTGTGTGTGTGTGTGTGTGTGTGTGTGTGTGTGTGTGTGTGATGGATGATGCATGAGGATATAGGCTGTATAGTTTGTTCCAGTGTTGAGGTAGCTGAGCTCCGGTGGCCCGGCTGCATTACAACTCACATGCAAACATAAATGAAGATGTAAAAATGCACATGTGAAGGGAAGCTACTGATTTTAAGGGTAAAGGAAAATAACTAATGGATGGATCGGAGGTCAGTGTTAATTTGGTTGCAGACAGTTTCTTTTTAAGGGAGTCCAGATTTCGTAGCACGGCCCGGCACAACAGCATCCATGTAGTTACACACCCTGGCACAGCCATACTGTAGGCATATGCACATGCAGTCCTGAAGTCCTACGTGCAAAAACAGCAAGAGCCCCCGCGTGCCCCCCGGCCCACCCTCTTCCAAGCACGACGCACGCACGGAATACCGGGGCATGCCCGAGCGACGCATCCAACTGTCAGCTCCGCTTCTTCCGGCAGAGAGACCTTGAGAGTTTATTAAGTGGGAGCCAGTGGGAGAGACTGCACAGCCCAGGCATCGTCACATGTGACTGTGGCATGTGTGCGTGAAAGCACCGCTGCCATGCCAGCCTTGTTGTGACCCGATATGCACGACAATCTATGCAAGCTCCGTGGATCATAACCCGAGCGGAGCCCCCTCCTCGACTCCTCATATAGCCACCCACGCGTAAAAAGCAGAAACAGACACTCTCATAAACACATTAAATATTCCATAATCCAGTGAGGCAATAACACTATTAGTGCAGATGCATGCTCATCGTCGGGCAATAGGCTCGGGTACGCAGCGCAGCATCCCTAAACTCAAATGTTGTCCATCATTTGACTTGCAGGGAAGCAAGAGGGGGAAGCCAGGGAGACCTTTTATGGAGACGTGAAGAAATACGCACGAGAGAAGCACAATCACCCGCTGACATTAAGGCCTTCCTGAGAAAACGTCGACTCGTAAATCCATCATGTGCACTCGTGGTTTTTAAACGTCACATCAACAAACACCAGGCAGATTTAATCTAATATTAAAAGCAAACTCGCGGGTCTGAAGGTGCGCACTCGGCCTGGCAAAGTTGCCAGCCTACCTGCCATTTAAACCACTCGATTACCTGACTTCGGCTCAGATTTGGCGAGAAATAAAAATAGATCGCTATTGTAGGCCATCCTCGACACATCCAACACTGGGGCGCCACTACGAAGTGCAGCTACAGGAAATTAACACAAAGACAGAAACCTAAAAAATCCTTGAGTCTCCGATTGACAAGTACTCCATAGCATCCTACCCTCCCTCTCTCTTCTTACATCGTTGCTTACATTGCAACATCATCCCGTGACACCATCCACATCCACAGCAACACCACAACACCAAAGATCGCAGTTTATGCGTAACATTTATTTACCTTTATGTCTGCCTTTCGCTGTCATCGTCACACTGCTTGACGTTTCATTGGAACAAGATGCTCATCTCCCTCTCTCCCTCTCTCTATCACTCTCGGTTGTGGCTCTGTAGGGTATTATTCAGTAACGCGAAACCACCGCTAGGAGTGGAGCGTGTAAATGGAGCTCATGCCGCACACAGGGTGTCGCACAACAGCTCTAGATGAGACATCCCCCCGTTAGAAAATGGGGTAATGCCTATGTGAGGGGGTGAATTCTAATAGAATAACGAGGGAAGACCCTGATTATGGCGTATCGTACTAGATACCCCCCTCCTCCCCCCCCCCTAAAAGGTTCAGAAGCATATGCATGCTGACATGTCAGCCAAATAGGCTTCTTTTATTAAGGTGCTAGATTAATAAAAAGGGATGGACTCAAAACAAAAAAAACGTGCGTATAAACACACTGGGGCAACGACAGGGATGCAAACTATGAGAAAAATAATTATCAGTTAGAACTATTGGCACATGTAGTTGTCACTGGCCGTGCAGGATTTGGCATGCCTACATTTGATTAGCCGGTCGGCGGGACTTGCGTTGCAGTCGGACATCCTGGAGTCGGGACGGGAACAGAGCCGAGGGGGGTGGGGAGGGCGGGGGGGATTCTCTCTTCTGTCAAGGGCCGAGACTGTGGTGTCGGGTCCTCTGGCAGGCGTCTAGAATATAAGCGGTTGCTGGGTGCTTTTCTTGCTGCAGTAGTGGCATCACTCGGTGGAGTCTCTGTGCTCTCTCGGACGGGGGAAGCCTGCTGCTGCGCCTGAGGTGACTTTGGGGGAGGAGAGGCGGATACCAAGCTTCTGTTGTGGCATGCTTGGATCCTAAATGTGTTATTTGAGAGGAAGGGGGGGGGGGGATGCTGGTTATGAAGGGAGGAGGGGGCACACTCTGGAGGTTAGAGGTCAAAGAGACGATTTGGAGAGAGACTCACAGGCTCTACATCACCAGGACGCCTCAGCAAGCGCTGCCGTGCAGAGGGCAACATCCCGGAATGGCGAAAGAAGGAACTCCCACGCAGATTCACGCACACTCACACTCAATTGTACACACACAGACACAGACACACGAAGACTCATACTGCCATCCTGTGGATGCATCGATTGCAGGGCTTCCCCCCTTAACAACTCTGTGGAGTGTGTTTATGTGTGGGTGCGTGCTTGCCTGCAGGTGCACGTGTGTAACTGTATAGTAGGATATTTGACAGAAGATCACGTGGGTCTACAGGATAGTGTTTTATTTTCCTCTTTTTTCCTCTTCTAAAAACTGCACAGCTCTTCATTTTTGAATTAATCTATATTGTACTTTTTAAAATATGTTTTTGTTTCTCTACATTTATGTTTCTTGATTTTTGCAATACATGCTTTTATTTCTCTTACTATGTTTAAGTTTTGCACCAAAGCAAACTTGTCTTCTGGGTATATCGCACTTCTGTATGTTAAAATGAGAACAGAACATTACAGGTCATTTAGCAGACGCTCTTATCCAGAGCGACTTACAGTGAACTAACTACAGGGACAGTCTCCCTGGAGCAACTCAGGGTTAAGTACCTTGCTCAGGGGCTCAATTGTGACAGCCCTGGTATTGAACTCACAACCATCTGGTGTTGTATTTGGAAGCTGTACCAGTAGAGCACTAGGTCATCATCAGCCAACATATAATGTTATTAACATAACTGAATAATAATACAAATGGATGTTGTTTCCAAGAAGACACACAAATATCCATCAAGCACGCTGTGACATTTTAATGATCAGTAGACCAGAAAACACAACTGTTGGTTGGAGAAGTGTTGAGGCAAAAATGTGAAGTCTGGCCAGAAGGTGGCCATGTTGTTACCTTTTGAGGATGTTGGTTAGTGCTTAGTAGCATATAGTTAGTACATCTCTGACTCAGTTTGTCAGACTCAGCTTTACACTGTCAGACTTGATCAACTGAAAAGTATAGTTTGTATTCTTCCTTTGACAATTTTGTTTCCAACCATGTGCCTCTACTCTCTGTAGTAAAAGCTTTAAAATGCCCCTCTCCTCAAAAAGACACTGTGGCAGACACCATTGTGTGCCACTACCCATACCCCCACACAGATCTGTATACTGCAACAATGTTCACGTGTACAGTCTAATCATTCTACTGTAAAAACAAAGACTCAGGCCATCAGAATCATATGAAAGACGTCAAATGTACATATAGGTTCTACACGTAGGAGGCTTTTATGCTAACATTATAACATGCTAATGTTAGCATGCTGTGTTGACATTAAACTCAGTATAGTGGAGGCTGACAGAAATGTGACATATATATTTTTAAAATTGTAGCAAATACAATAATTTTTTTATTGTTCATCATCTTCAAAATCAAACAATGTTACAAATCACGATTACATTGGACAGCAGATATTCTGACTTGCCACTGCACGGAAAAGCATCTGTAACTAATACCATGAAATAAAGCTACCGTCCGTTTGTATTGGTCCGGTCCAGGGTCCTGGTATTGTTCATCGTGGCTCACTGGCGTGACTGAAATTTTTAGTGACATTGGTTACACCTGTGAATTTACTGCTAATTAATTAAATAAAAAAACATGTTACATAAAGTTAGATTACAACTCAGAACCAAAAAGCTGTTACATTTTGAAAACATTTATGAAATGTAAACAAATAACATAGTACATATGTTTAAAGTCAGTTTTTCCCCATTCAAGTCTTTGTTTTTGGTCTAATGTTGTCCCAAATTGTCAGAGGGCTATAGAACATGTAGTGTCCAAATGTGAATTATAACTATGTAAGATTTTCACATATAACCTTTAAGAAAGGAAGTGTAGGTATCTCTTGTATGTATTTATGTATATGAACCAAAGTTGTTTTGATTTCATTTTCAAAAAGTGACAAGCCAAAGAGTATCTGGGGACAAAAAATAAGGCATATTGCATGGGATTGGAAAAAATAACATACACTTCGAGACATAAACTGAGTGTTTATGAAGGAATCTGGACAACGTAAGCTTTACGATGACCTTTACAGTCATAGGTTGATATTGGGAATCTCCTTATGAATGAAAAACTGGGTTTATGCTTGAATATACATGTAATGGTATACATTAAAAGGGGTATATTTATTTAGCTGTTTATACATACATTTGACTTTTATTTTGTCAATGCTGTTAACAATGTTTTTTTCTTTTCTGTTTTCATAAGTTGAATGTATGCAAAAGGAGAAAATAGCAGGAAGATGTGGGAAATGGGAGGGAAGGATTGTTGCCACATGATGTTTATCTGCCGTTCAAAGATATACTGTATAATGAAAAAGGGAATGAATATTTGTTGGAAAAATGTTTCCTAAATTTCAATGTAGGGAAAAGTCACTGTGTGAAATCTTAGATCTCTGATTTTTAAAAGCAATATGCTACTATTAATGCTCACATTACTGCTTCTACTGCTGGTAAGGAAGATGTGATGTTTTCAGGAGAGGCCAATGCTTTAAAAATCTAAAGATGAAAATATCAGATCTTTATTAAATTGGTAAACAGTGCACAGCCCTTCTGCCTCTCCACACAACTTTGGCTTCATCTGACGACTTTCCACACATTTCATAAGAGCATAAAAACACTTATAAATAGGATGAAAACATTCCCATGTACAGCCTATTAGTATACAGTAAGCGTATTGTGGTATAATTGCCCTACTGCATTACCAGTGACAAATGCCTCACTGCAAGCCTAAAAAGAATGCTGTATACTCTGTGAAACAGTAAATTGATCCCTTTGTGAAGAATTTCTGCAGCCAACAGGGCTCCATAGAGCTGATCAAACATATACATATACATATACATATACATATACATATACATAGTGGTTGAGATAAATACTAATATTCATTGGGGATGGTTTACTTAGCTTTTCACTATAAGTGGTTATATCATTTGCTTGAAAATATATGGATTCAATCAAATAAATATATAAACATAAAAATAAATGTTTAAATGTAAAAAGAATCTTAAATCATTTTATGAAGAAATATGTATATGTCCTGCAGTGTTAATATGAACATATTAGTATTTACAGGGTTTATTTACTTTTATTTGACAAATGTGTACTGATGGTGTAAGGGACTTTACTGTGCACTTTTTATTCTGACCGAATTCAATGTGGAATATGTGTTGTGTTTATGAGTTTGAGAAGAAGACTTATTATTATTCTTATTGTTCGTTTCTCTGTTCACTACTGCAGGTAATGGGCCAGGGAGAGCTGCAGGAGAGCACATGTGGTGTTTACACTTCTTTTCTTTTCGTCACTGTAATACACGAAAGTAGGCTTGTAGCTAACATCGTGATTTCACGCTCAGGGAGATCAACTGAGATTACCAGAGGTAGAGATTGAAATATCAGTTTTCAGTTACTGTGAGCTCGTCCACCTTTTAACGAACACCTACCTGAAATAGTCTGCTGACCCGAGACAAATGCAAATGAAAAAACAAGCATGTCATACCACCCAGTAACATACAATATAAGACGAGTTAACAAAGATATGTTTTAACATATTCAAAATGTACAGTTGCTCTATAAATCATACGTACAATCCGTAGTTACTGTAGGTCTAGTTTCCTCAAAATAGCATACAAATGATCCCACAATCTCGCGACAAGTCTTTGTAATCGTATCACTCCGCGCTAAACAAACACCGAGTGTAGTTCATCTGTATGACACTGCCCCATACAACTGTAACTATATTGATGAATATAGCGAACGAATTGGAAAATGTGTAACCATATGAATTTCACTGTCTGTAAATATGAAAATTAAATCGTAACTGTAGTAGTAATCCGTTTTAGCACAGGTTCCCCGGAGTTTACCTCATGCAATATACGTGTTGGGAAGACATTTTGGCTCCGTCCGGACCATGTGAACACAGCCTTGCAGTCGCATGCACAGAGCCACAATGATGTCAGTTGCAGTATTACGTCTCCAGCGTGCATTGCCACTGTGAGTTTACGTGCGCATGTCGGCGGAAGGCTTTCAAGCGGTAGCGCAGTGAGAGATGCGTTCCAACAATAAGACTTCCGGCTTGGTAGAATGGCCTTCAGAATAAAAGGGTGATGTTTAATTTTTAAAGTACAGTAAAGTGATTGTGTATTATAATATATGCATTATTATATTATATGTATAATGTGTAGAGGTGAAATAATGTGTAGACTATTTAGCAAACCTTTTAGATGATCAATTCCTCTTTCTAGGGTGCCAAACATTCTCTGGTCCAACTACTCGGATGTGAGGAGTTGCTGCTTTCATCTGTTTTATATCATGGCAAATAAATTGAGTACATCTGGCTGCTTGTGCAAAACCAGCCATTTGAAGGAGTAATTTTGGGTTAACACAACTTTGCTATGCTTTATGCCTTAATGTTTTGGTTTTCATATCCTGTCTGTTTGGAAAAGGATCTGCACAAATAAATATATATACTTTATTATTATTATTATTATTATTATTATTATTATTATTATTATTATTATTATTATTATTATGGGCATTTTCACTCTTTCTTAGTGGAGAGTACACATAATAGTCAGTCAGGGCATCGTTTTAAAGTAGACCTATCTGCACAGAAATTGTACATGTGCATTTGGTGCAGTTTAATATATATATATATATATATATATATATATATATATATATATATATATACATATATATATATATATAATCATAGTATGAGAATAAAGTACAGAAAAGTAGGATACTTTCAAATATAATTTGTCAAGTGTTGTGTAAACTTTTATTGTGAAGAGTTGAGTTCGGAAGTCTTGTCGTTGTTGCTGCTGGCAGAACACAGGCCGCAGTGATTTGGTAGCCGCTGCAGTAGGAGGAAGGACCGCGGTTCTACCCCTTCTATCTTTCAGTTTCGTCTCGAAATTTTATCGGTGGTCCCTTCTGGTAACGATCAGTAAATTAAGTGTACAGTAACTGTGTTCTATGATAACTAAGTCGTAGTATTATCGACGGACAGAGATATCAATCGCCATTTTAATCGCACGTTTTCCCTGACAGAAGCGCTAGCACAACAATGGCTCTGAAAAGAATTCACAAGGTAAGGAAGTGAACGACGAGGCCCAGGATTTCGCAGTTTCGTTAGGGATTTATTTCAAAGGTTGCCCTTTTGATGCTTGTCTTTCGGGTTTAATAAACTGAGAATGATACAAAAATATTGACTAAATAACTCAGGCTTGGTTTGAACTGCCAGCTAACGGTCTGTGAATAGCGAGTGACGACAGTGAGAGCAGCAATGCGCCGCCTGTCTGTGTTCACTAGTGCTTCTACAAATGGGCCAACTGAACCGTTACACTTAGCTACAAGTAACCGCTATGCTAGCTATTCTTGGTTATGTCACATAAGTTAACATACGATGTCTTTAGACCGTAATATAACGGGTAATTTTAGCTAGCTATGCCGGTTACTTGTTAACGTTAATGATATCAGCGGTGTGTTAGCTGTTTCTGGCTAACATGATCTGTCCCGGTGGTTGGCTAACTCGGACAAGCTAAATGGTTCTTCTGATCAAGCTAGCTTACAGTAAAGCTACATCTTTACAGTAAATTAACGATAGTTATTATATGTGTAAGTGTTATATGCTATCAGGTGTCTCCTTATTAGTTCCACTATACGGTAGTCAAGGTATCTAACATTATTTATTACAGTTACTTAATTAAGCTTGCTTAACTCGCTCCTTGATTTGACAGATAAGTTATCCGGCTAGCGGCAACGCTAACGTTAGCTTAATTTAAGAGTGCTCTCGCGCTTATTATATTAACCGATTTGCCATTACTTTCTTTTTGTGTGGTTAACTTTTTCATTTTTGACGTTTGTATGTAAGTATAACTGTTGCTAACAGCCCAGAGATAAGGATGGATGTAAGTTAACCTTACGTTAATGTTAAGCTATCGTATATGTAATCCCAGTTTTTTCATTAATGTTATATAGCCTCCGTAATGCGTAGCCAGTAAGTATTTACAATAGTCATGGGGGAAAAATTGGCGTCTAATTTTAAAAATATTTGACATTGTAATCGTTTGTGCTCGATTTCTCAAACGAGCAATATATAGGGAAATGCTAATGTTAGCCGTGTGTCACTGTGGTAAAAACAGGCCCCACGCGTTGTTCGCCTTTGATGCCATGTTGCTGACAGCAGACGAGCAGCATATCCGTCATTATACTGTTTGGTTTATTGAGTTAGCTGAATGCGGTGTTTTGTCTTGTTGTTGTTAATTCCGCAAGTAACGTAAGCCCATGTCATGATGTGGCTGGCCAGCCAGCATAAGGTTTCTCTCACTTGACATATGCGGTTTGTCGAACCAGAGCATCTAGCTAACATTACGTTACTTGCAACGAGCTTACAATCGGGTTACCAGCCTTCTTGTTTATAGTAAAACCTCTGACATATCGTCATGATCTCAGTTTGGCTGTCACATGTACTACCTGCTTTACCTAGAGAAATGCTATTATGTAATAGCGGCCACTCCAGTAATTATCAAAACTCATGGTGTTGTTGTGTCAGTAGGAATTGCGACAGTTGTTCCTGTTGCAGTGAAACTTTGTAGCAAGTAGCACCGGCCTTCGGATCTGTTTACAAAATGTGATTAACCCAACTATACAGAGAGCTCTAATTCAATATATTTTCCCAGATTATTTATTTTTTGCCATTTCCAGTTCTGTTATGAAGGTTATTCATTGTGGACCATGCACCATTGTGCACCATACTGTACAGGACCTGATCAACTAACTTGTCATTTCTTTGTCTCAGGAGTTGAACGACTTGGCACGGGACCCACCAGCCCAGTGTTCTGCAGGACCAGTAGGAGATGACAGTAAGTTCATCATCTAAAACCAACATAGTCCTGCTAGCTGTCTAACTGGCCCTCAAAATTGAGCAGAACTCCTACAGAAATTCCTGGTTTACCCTTCATTTATTTTGGCGAGCTCATTTAATACAGCTAAACTAAACAACTAAACAAAAAATAAATATTTATTGGTTAAAATACTTACAAATGACACAAAAAATAATGCTTTATATTCTAATTAATTACAGACTATGTACATTAAATCTTCCACCTGTTAAATAGCTATTAATTGTCTCCTGATCGGCTCCCTCTGGTTAAAATTTGTGATTATTGTATTTAGTTTGGATCAGAAAAAATATTCACAATATTTTGATATCCACAGACAAATACATAGAATGTTTTCAAACCTAAGTGCTGTAACTTGGAAAGGAAAATACAAGCACCAGTGAAGATGCTGGCTTTTTATGTGTGGAGTCTAGAGCATTTAACTAAATTGGGGAAGTACCTCTGTTTTATGAGCGAGCAGATCCAGGAAATACCTGGACTACCTCTTGTGAAAATACTGGTGCATTATAAAAGCATAATATTCCCAACTCTATTGCTACATGGCCGTTTCATTTTTACTTTCAGGGCAAGTATAAGGGGATTTCTCGTCTGGATAATATTTTATTCTGTTGTAAATGCGAACTGTGTTTCTTATTTATTTCCCACGTCAGATTTCTTTTAACCTATGAAGATTATGACATAAATAAAACTGAGGCATTCAATTTAGTTATGTTAATCTAAGTATTTAGGATTAAATACATTTCACACAAAGATTTCTCCTTTTTGAAAACATTTATTTTGAATATTGTCAGTAAGAACTATATGAAAAGTAGCTGCTACTGCCTGTAACTGTCATATAATACAGTCGTTAATCTCAACAGGGGGAACGTTTTAAAATGAGTGTTCAAATTTGTCATTGTATTTTGGTAGATAATCCTCCACACCATATAGTTAAAATATAAAACAATCTCAAATAGCTGTATTTTTTTGTGATGTGAAAAGGGGAATATTGCTTTTTATGTTCTGTGTTTCAGCAGTATAACTGCTGGCTGTATGTAACATCCCAGCCACTGTGTCTCTGCTTCAATATTCTTCTTCACTCATCTCTCAACAGCTTTAAAGTTCATCGTCCTTCTCATGATGGTGGGACTTAAGTTTTGAGTGCGTCTTGCGTTGTAGAAACTGCTGTGAACAAGTCACGACGGACACTTAATTCAGACACTCCAAACCAAGTCATTTTTTCGAATACACATTGACCTTCAGTGATAGACATTTACATAATGTGTATTATTGTTTTAATTGGATCAAGCAACAATGGATTTAGGACGTATTTTTTCGTAGTGTTATAAACATGCTATAGTCAGTACATTTGCTAAAGACCACCTTTGTGAATCTTATGTTGCAATTCACTCTGTGGGACCACATTTTGATGTTTTAGTCGACTTCATTACATTGAAAGGTGAATTTATATTTAAATATCTCCCAAACTTCACCTATCTGCCCATCTTACATTTACTGTATATGGGTGTTATGGGTATAGTGTCAATTATTGTAAATGGCAGCACAATTATCTGTAGCATGACTTAAAAAGGTTTTAGGCCAAAGAATAAACATGCTGCCAGTTTTGGGAATTGTACTCGTATGGTGTAATGCACAGACAAAGAGAGCTTTCTAACCAGCCTCTATAATATTAACTTTTGATCATTCAAGTAGCTGTGTCATTTTCAATTCATTCATATTTATTTATTTATTTTACAACTGTTCTTGCTCTGGTGATGCACAACAAACAACCACCACTGAGCTGATGTTTATACTATACTGACAGGTGCATTACTGTTGTCTGGTGTTTATTACCCAAACATGAACACTTATATTGACTGTGTCCACTGTCCGTACTGAGAGCTACATCTACATCTGAAGAAAGGCACTTTGCCATGATTAACATAGTATTAGTGATAATATATATATATATATATATATATATATATATATATCTCATTAGAATCATAAACAATGTCTTCGTATTTGGTTGTGTGGAATTGTTTTAGTTGGAACACTTTACGAAACATATTGCGTTAAATCACTGATTAATGTTATAACGGATTAACATGTAACTGTCCGCCCTCGTAGCTAGCGGTAACTAGCTAATGATGTCAACTAATTTGTTTTCAATATCATTACCAACAAACGTTTAACTATATAACCATAAAGGGCTATTGGCTTCCTTGCTTTAATGCAGTTTGATAAAATGTGCCGGTGTATTTGAACAGCTTTTAATTTGTTTAATTAATGAAAACAATCAAAGCCTCATCCAGTCTGCAGAATGTTCCGTCCTGGAATTAGACCAATCCAGTATTGATAAACAAAATCAGTTGTCGTCGCCACCCGAATGACCATGTTTACCCCTAATTCATTTGTGATATGTATTTTAATAGTGTTACACTAAACATATTGCATCTTAACGAGTGTGTGACACCTTTGATTCTAAAACCGCAGAAAATGAAAATCGGTCACTTCCTGCCATCCAACATCCAATAAACCACTTGACTATACGCTACAAGTGTTTCTTGTAACGTACTTACTGTGGTCTACTTTCTTTTTTCAACGTGTCATTTGTCCTCAGACCTCAACAGGATAAGTCAAATTGACAAGTTTAACTGCTACCAAATCAAATTGTGATGGTCTGTGTTTGTTGTCACAATTTCCTTTGTCCAACCAGTACTTTTGATATTATTCAAATCAGAAGGAATTGCTGAATGTACATGTGAGTCTACTATATGATCATTTTCATTTTACAATTTAAGATAAATACCACTTCCAAGTATATCTGTCCTGATTTGTACTTTATGTAACAGCTTGTTACTCAACTTTCCAAATAAACATGCACACTTCATGTGGCATTGTTTATTCTAACACTTGTCAGCCATGCATTTTGTTTTTAGTGTTTCATAACCAATTGCTCTGGTTTATGTTGCAGTGTTTCACTGGCAAGCCACGATAATGGGACCTGTAAGTATTCACTTATTGTATATTACTGATTTAGTTACGGTCATAATTAACTGCTCTAGTTTTTCCTGGGAATTAATATTCACACATATGGTGACAGGATATAACTATATTTTACTCTTAAAACCTGAACTCTTGACTGAATTGCTGTGTTTTATAACTTAACAAATACAGCATCTAATAAAGTAAAGTACATTTACTGCTTACTCAATGAATTTAGTCAGAGACTTGGTTGACAGCAGCCCTAGTATTTCACTTTGTATTTTATTTGTATGCATTTATTTGCATCCTTGCACTTCAGTCACTAATGAGGGGAATGCACTTCTCTTCCCGCTGCTTTAGAATGACAGTCCTTACCAGAGCGGGGTTTTCTTCTTGACCATACACTTCCCCACAGACTACCCCTTCAAACCGCCAAAGGTAAGCAAGACATAGACAGACAAAGAAGCTGCATACATTAACATAGTAACAGTAAGGCACATATTGTGCCTCTTGCCTGCTAAAACATGCCACAGCTTTACATCATTCGTTTCCTGTTGTTCCTCTCACCTGCCCCTCTTCTACCCCCCCCCCCCCCTTCCTACATTTATCTGTTATAAGGTTGCATTTACCACAAGAATCTACCACCCAAATATCAACAGCAACGGCAGCATTTGTCTTGACATTCTGCGATCACAGTGGTCTCCGGCTCTCACCATCTCCAAAGGTAGACCGTTTCTTACTGGCCTTCACACTTTTAACTACACGTATGGTTACATATAAATAGCAGATGCTACTGCCTTTATAAACGGCATGTTAAGAGAAAAGGGGAAACATGTTTCCTTTTTAAATGAAAATGCTTCCCACAAATAATACATTACAACATTAGTCACGCAGAGGTCCTTGTATTAAACTAGAGTACTCTTTCTGTAAATGTCAGCTTTAGTCCTTTTCATTGAGTGCCTATTATTGAACACTATGCACAAGAGTTTTTCTATTTAAATCCAAAGTACATGTATTATCAACAATTCTGTAGCTATCACGAATACTCTACCTGACTCGCATCCAAGGGTCATCTGAAGGAAAATGATATCAATTCTGAAAATGTTTTTATTTGTGAATACTGATTGGTTAACTGGCCCGTTCCAGTCCTCCTGTCCATCTGCTCTCTGCTGTGTGACCCAAACCCGGATGACCCCTTAGTACCCGAGATCGCCCGCATCTACAAGACGGACAGGGAAAAGTAAGTAATTAGCTTCATGTTGTTTTGTGCATTATTTGGTTGTGTTGGGCTTTGTTTCCATTCCTGTCTTTGACAAACCAACCAAAACTGATGAGCTGGAGCTGTGAGCTAAGGCCTATTCTGTTCAGAGTCTGTGTCACAAACTTGCTATTGATGGATAGAAGCTACATCAGGCGAATGATTATTAATTTGAGGGTTTTTTTGTGACATTGGTACTGGTAGATTGTGCTGTTCCAGTGTTCTGGCGTACACCGTATACATTACTTGCACTCCGCTGTTTAAAAAATGTTTATAGAAATAAAACCCATTTTCTTAATTTTCAAATAGGCTGTCAGCGCCTACGTCATGTTGTCTTCTACGTTGTTGTAAAAGCCAATTTACAAAAGAAAAGCTGGTTTTAAGCATTGAGTCATCACACGTTAAATTATGGGAACTGGCATTAAAAATATGCAGACCACCTACTGTTCAAAAGTAATAAGTCTCTTAAGCCGGGCAGTGACTGTACAGATTAGACCCGATTTTAGCCATGAATTGGTCACCTGAATCAGGCTAAACTTCCGCCAGATCAGTTGTCACTTGCCATGCAGTGTGAGACGGGGCCCGGCGGCTGATTAATTGCTTAAATGATCAACAATCTGGCTCCCGGGCACTCAGGTGCATTTCTGCCAGGACAGAACTTTTGTTCGGACGTCTTTCAGTTTGAGCACCACTGTCTGATTTCCGACATGGCTGCTATCAACATATCTGTTGTAAACTGTGGTGAGCATGCTTTAATATTATTATTATTATTATTATTATTATTAATAATACAATTTATATTTTACATGTTGCTAGAATTGTAGTCTTGAAACCGCTGTGAGGTAAGTCTGAACAGTGCAGTTCAGACGAATCGCACTGTCCAGCCATCTCTGGCTCCATATTTTTATTTTTCCGTACTTTCCGTTCATATTAGAATTACTACCATTAAGGATTCAGCCGTCTTGTTAGAATAATCTTTATTGGAATTGTCATTGGACAAAACTGACTAGGCTTTGCATGTTTACGTTAAGTAAGCATCCGGTCAATTGCTGTGTAGTGTGAGTTAACACACCACATATGTTTCAGAACATTTTGGGGCAGGCCATAATATTATAATGTGCCTTCTAAAAACCCTTTTTCAGAAAAGTGGTGTCCTTTCTTGAAATATTATTTGGTCTCATCAATCACACAAGATTTCCAGATGATTTTCTGCCGTGGGGAATGTACACCTCTCCGCTCACAAGACATTATAAACTGAAATAATATTAAATCCATACCAATATTGGATCTTTTGCTTCTTTGTCCCACTCGCTATCCTCTGGTACAAAGTATCATCCACCAACAAGATTAATGAACATAATCAGTGAATACAGTGAGAATGGCTATCATTTTGGTTGTGCTATATCTGTGTTTTAACTGTTCTTCCTGTTAGTAATTGGCAAGCAGCTTTGACTCCAAGCAATTTACTGCATTGGGAATAAAAAACAAACCGGCTGAAAAAAAACGGTGCAAGGTGGCAGAACTGCATGTGCCCTTGTAGAGTGGCAGCCAGCTGGCATCTCTACTGCGGCAAGGATAGCAGCAAAACTTATGATGCACACATGGAAATTAATGGAGGTGACAATGTTGCAATTTCCCTACATTTTTTGTAACGGATGTGACAACATCCTAAAATGTTGGTCTTTATACGGCTTAACAACTAAACTCCCTTCTCTGTCTTTTTCTCTCTCTGCTTGTTCACAGGTACAACAAAATAGCTCGGGAATGGACACAAAAGTATGCAATGTAGTGTTGGGGGTAGAATCATGGCCAACCACCTCTACAACATAAGGTTAGGGGAGCTTCAGACATAAAGAGAAAACAAACAAAAAACCATTCAAACAAATGAAAAGTTTAAAACAAGATCTTGTTGGTTTCCATTGGAGTGCTTTCTTTGAGCCACGCCTCCCCTTCACCAGAGTACCTGTAAAACTCCCTCTGCCGCCCCTCTCTCTCTTCCTCTCTCTCTTCCTCTCTCTCTCTGCCCCTCTCTTCTTTTCTCCCTCTCTCTCTGCCCTCCCCCCCCCCCCCTCTCTCTGTTTGACTCTCTCTCCCATTCCCTCCCGCCTCTCAGCTCACCTTCCCACCCTCCCAGTGTACATATTGTCAACTTGAAATGGTAACACCCATCCCTCCCTACTCCTTTTTCACCTTGTGACCTCTTGCCCCGTGACCTGTTGCCCCATCTCCTGACTTCTGTATTCCATTACATTTAGTCACCATGCAGGTCGCAGGCCCCCTCCCCCTAACTCCTACACACACCTGCATCCTCGCCCACCTTCCCCAGACCTTAATCCTTAAAAGCATTCCTTTGATCATCTGTAAAACTTTGAGGGGACCTTTTCTTTCTTTATTTCCCTAATTTCTTAGGGGAGTGGGGGACAATAAGATGGAGGGATTTTTACGCTCTGCACCCTTTCTTGTTTTGTTATCCTTATAATTCCCATCTGTTAGAGGTGACAATTCAAGAAAGCAGTTTGTTTTCGCACGTGAGTCAAAGGGCACTCTGTATTTTATACAATGAAAATCATTGCAGGCTATGTAAAATGGGAAAAAAATGCACATGGCCTATTTTGGTCTTCTGTTGGATTCTATGAAAGGAATTACATTTATCCCCACACCTCCTGCTCCGAACTCCCCCCCCCACGCCCTCCCACCCTTACCAAGTTGACCCCTTTGTACACATAGACACACATGCACGCACAATTGTAACCCCATGTCACCCCACCACTACCACCAACTTTTTGTTATTCACAAAGTGGAGGTTCTGGACCAGGTATTTAAGCAATTTATTTTTCTTAGTTTAACCTGTGTTTTTACCCCCCTCCCCCATAACTCTTTAGGTTGCATTGTTTTTCCTTTTCCTTTTTTTTTCTCTTTTTTTTTTTGCTATTGTTAAATTAGAGGCTAACATCTTAAATGGCTATGGGACTGGCTTGGGCTCTGGGTGCGAGGAGAACCCACTCTTCTTGCACAAAACCTCTGTATATTGAATTATCTGAGAGGCTCGTTGAGCTTTGTGTGTTGATTAAACTGTGTAATAAAAACCCATGATTCCTGTGTTGACTCATTCTCGGGCCCTTTTGGAGGACATCCAGAGGTAGGAAAGAAATATATGAAGCCGGGTCACAGTCATGACCCAGTTTTACAGGAATTTGAGAGGATGAATAATACCTGCCATTACCACATGGTATTACTGTTGGATATTAGGACATGTCTGATTAAACATTAGTTTACGTAAAGGGTATTGAAATGGTTCAGAATTGATGAATAGAAATGTGTTGCCGATGTAGCTCACTTTGTTTTGAGTGTGAAACTAAACTTTAAAATATATGGGGTTTAAAATAATGCATTTACAGACAAATAAAATGAATTGCTTTAATATATTATTATATAGCTTACCATCAGACATTTAAATGTTCATGATGGTAGGTCATTGTGTTGCCCTCTGGTGGTTTCTTTGTCAAGTCATTTGAGTGCATCACATTTCAAGCTGTGGTTATCGATATCCACATGAATATTAAGGTCACCTACGATAATTACTTTATCTGTTTTAAGGACTAAATTTTGAGAATTCAGAACAGTATAACAAATCAAATTGGCTTTATTGTTTTCCATGTTGAGTTTGAAAGCTTAAGAACAATGCTTTTAGGTTTAGGATTGGTTAATAAGCTTGAGTGCAACTCCACCTCCTCGGCCTGTGTCTCGAGGAACGTGAGTATTATTATGGCGGCGGAGTGGATTCATCTAGTCTGACATATTCTTCATGTCTCAGCCATGTTTCAGTGAGACAAAATAAATCAATCTTATATCTGATGTTTATGATGATCTGAGGATTGGGCGAGAGTCGCTAAGAGAAGAATGATAAGGAGAGAGTTGTAAGTGCTTAAGAAGTACACGTGTAGGTTTAGATAACTGGCAGCCGATGTGATCAAGAATTAAACTAAATTAATTGAGAACGGCTGAATTACGTTTCCGGCAACACAAACGTAGTAGAAACCGGAAGTGACGCGCTTACAGTTACGCTGTGGAATATATATGAAATGCTTAATTACCAGCAAACTTTAGTCACCTTTAGATAATACATTTAAAAACTAACTTTAGTGGGATTATAAAGTATTTTAAAGCATTTAGCAGCGATATTACAGGGAAAAGTCACAGATCAGTGCCTCACATGGCAGTAGTTGGGGAGGTTTAAAGGCTTCCCAATCAAAATACAGAATAATTTAGTATTTATTTATAGTTTATTTGACATATTTATGAAGGGAAACTCCTTTGCTATCAGTTCAAATAGATTTGACACTTTATTACTTTATGTAGATGACTATTTCATACATTTATTGGCGAGGAAACACAAAACTGTTGAGTCTACATGGTTCGATTGGTGGCTGACCCATGGACGATTGTGTTCAGTTGTAACTGTCCAATGAGCGACGCGCAACGGCCAATTTTAACTGCCAATGAGCTACGAGATGAGGCTATATAAACCGCCGGTTTGAGGCCGTTGGTCATTCAGCAAGAGGAGATTAGACGATAAGGCAACAAGGGCTAGGAGCAGAGCAGAGCAGAGCAGAGCAGAGCAGAGCAGAGCAGAGCAGAGCAGAGCTAACAGCTAGGAGCGGAGCTAACAGCTAGGAGCAGAGCTAACAGCTAACAGTGCTGACAGCTAACTCATAGCACCAAGTACTAGAGTGGCCAGTCACCAAACACCAGGGCAGGCCAAATGAGTCTTGGCGACCGCAATTGCCCGATCGCCAGCGGGCAATAAAGTCCCAGGGGGCCTAATAAACCGGTGCCAGCAGCGGTCAAATGAGCCAAGGCGGCCCTATACATGGGAGGTCATGGGGAGGGGCGAAATGATTGGGGAGGGGGGCCAATTGTGCCCTAAAAATTGATTTGAAAAGTATGTATATGTATATACGTATATATATGTATATACTATATATATATGTATATATATACGTACATATACATACGTATATATATATATATATATATATATATATATATATATATATATATATATATATATATATATACGTACATATACATATATATGTGTTTATGTATGTATATATTTATACGTATATATTTATATATATATTATACATATGTGTATATGTATATATACATATATGTATATATACATATACGTGTATATATATATACTAATATATATATATTATAAATATATAAGTATATATATATGTATATATTATATATATACATATACATAAATATACACATATATATACATGTATATATATATTTATATATATATATATATATATATATATATATATATATATATATACATGTATATATCACTGTGTTATAATTATTGATGCATTAATGCATCATTATTGTTGCAGGTGGTAAAGGTGGAGCCACTTTTATTTACTTTATATATGGCTGGGTAGCCTCACCTATAGTAATACATCATTATTAGTTGATTTATAATTTACATTAATCTAAATCTGTAAACAGTAATTAATGTCAAATAAATCTAATGAAGTAAAAAGTACAACATTAAAAAACCATCAGGTTTTATAAAAGATCAAATGTTCAGCTCATTTACTGACGCAGACCTAAACACATGCATATTATCATACAATTGTTTGCACTTTGTCAAAAATACAAGAGTTCCCCCGATGATGACACTAAATACAATATTACAATTGCACTCTCGCAGTGTGGTCATCATACCTGTCAGCATTGGAATTTCAAAATAAGATAAATGTTCTGGTGGACTCCGCCCATACCTTAACAGCTCTGAGCCAGCCATAAGGGACGGGTTCAGGAATTACATGTTTATTTAAAATATGTATTACTTGTACATACATGTTTATAAGATGTATGTATTTTAATTGAATATATTTTTTTTTTCAGTGTGGGAGTCCCTAGCATCTGCAAGGGACTTGTTGTAAACATAGGTTGCAGACGTTGCCTGCCTCAAGGCTAGCTGAAGGCTACATTATTTTTGCCGCAAAGCATTGACATCTTTACTTCAGCTTTGGCCACTTGGTTTGCCTCTGAAACAGTTCTTGTCACACATGAAGTCATTGACAGTGTATGTTTTTGTGCTTCTTGGCGTGTTTGTGCTTGGACGATGTTTCATGCTGGCAAACATCGCTTTTTCCGATGTGTGCAATGCTAAAATCTTAATGGCACATTTTACAAAAAGAACGAGTTTGCCCAACTCTGCTTTTTATTAAATAAGGGAAGGTCTCCTCCCATTTGTTTAGTTACTTGCATAAAGTTTTAACTTGTTTGGCAGGTACTACTACGTCTCCATCTATCTCCCGTTTACTGAGACTCTCATCCATATGCTTTTGACTTTTGTTGTCTTCTTCTTCTTCTTCTTCTTCTTCTTCTTCTTCTTCTTCTTCTTCTTCTTCTTCTTCTTCTTCTTCTTCTTCTTCTTCTTCGTTATTGTTCCTGTTTTCTTCTTCTGTGTGTTTACTGGCGGATAACGTTTTTCAACTAAAGTTAAACATAATACTGCCACCTCTGATACATTTTAAATAAGTAAGTAATACGCTATCAATGTTTGACATACGTATAATAATTCGTTATGTATGCGTCAGCTACAACACCGCTGTGGAAAAGTTGGACGTATTTGGACTCTGACATATTTTGAGCTCATTTTCATATATGCCGGCATATGTTTCTGCCATACGGAACTGTTACGTTTCACTTCTTAAAAAGCCTAGTCTTGATCCAGAGGTTTTAGTTAACTATAGGCCTGATATCTAACCTTCCCTTTCTCGCTAAGATCCTTGAGAAAGCAGTTGCAAAACAGTTATGTGATTTTTTACATAATAATAGTTTATTTGAGGTTTTTCAAGCTGGATTTAGAGTTCATCATAGCACAGAGATGGCACTGGTGAAAGTTACCAATGACCTTCTATTGGCATCAGACAAAGGACTTGTCTCTGTTCTTGTCTTGTTAGACCTCAGTGCTGCTTTCGACACTGTTGATCAGGACATTCTACTACAGAGACTGGAACATTGTGTTGGCATAAAAGGAACCGCACTAAGCTGGTTCAAGTCCTATTTATTTGAGCGATCTCAATTTGTATGTGTTAACGATAAATCCTCCATGACAGCCAAAGTCAGTCTTGGAGTTCCGCAGGGTTCTGTACTTGGACCTATTCTATTCACCTTATATATGCTTCCTTTGGGCAATATTATAAGGAACCACTCTATAAACTTTCATTGTTATGCGGATGATACCCAATTATATCTATCAATTAAACCAGATGAAACCAATCAATTAGCTAAACTTCAAGCATGCCTTAAGGACATAAAAACTTGGATGTCTAGCAACTTTTTGATGTTAAACACAGACAAAACTGAAGTGATTATACTTGGCCCTAAACGCCTCCGAAACGCATTTTCTAATGACATAGAAGCTCTGGATGGCATTAATTAATTAATTTGGCCTCCAGCACCACTGTAAGGAATCTCGGCGTCATCTTTGACCAGGATCTGTCGTTTAACTCCCACATAAAACAAATCTCAAGGACTGCCTTCTTTCATCTTCGTAACATTGCAAAAATAAGACACATCCTGTCTCAAAATGATGCAGAAAAACTAGTCCATGCATTTGTTACTTCAAGGCTGGATTACTGCAACTCATTGTTATCAGGTTGTCCCAAAAAGTCGCTTAAGACTCTTCAGTTGATCCAAAATGCAGCGGCACGTGTATTGACAAGAACAAGGAAACGGGATCATATTACTCCTTGTATTAGCTGCTCTGCACTGGCTCCCAGTAAAATACAGAATAAATTCAAAATCCTTCTCCTGACTTACAAAGCAATTAATGGTCATGCTCCAACATATCTTAAAGATCTCATAGTACCTTATAAACCAACTAGAGCATTACGCTCCCAGACTGCAGGGTTACTTGTGGTTCCTAGAGTCTCTAAGAGTACAATGAGAGCCAGAGCCTTCAGCTATCAAGCTCCTCTCCAGTGGAACCAGCTTCCAGTTTGTGTTCGAGAGGCAGACACCCTCTCCACATTTAAGAGCAGGCTAAAGACTTTCCTTTTTGATAAAGCTTATAGTTAGGGCTGGCTCAGGCTTGCCTTGGATCAGCCCCTAGTTATGCTGTTATAGGCTTAGACTGCCCGGGGACACCTCCCTGCTCTCCTCCCCTCCCTCTCTTCTTCTCCCTCTCTATCTGTATGCATTTATGTAAATGTATGTTACTAACTCATCATCCGGGGCATCATCCCTGGAGTTTCTGTGTCTCTTATGTGGCAGGTTGCCACTGATAAGGTTTACGCCAGGATCAGGAATCGTGGCTGCGCCTGCTGCCCTGGTCCTGCCGGACACCGGGAAGCCTTTTTGACATTTCCCTGGATTCATCCAAACTTTCTCAACACATCATTTCTGTCAAATGTTGTATTTGTACTATGTTGTTTATCCTGTACACATGACATCTATCGCACATCTGTTCGACCTGGGAGAGGGATCCCTCCTCAGTTGCTCTCCCTGAGGTTTCTTCCATTTCCCCCTTTAATTATGGGGTTTCTTTTAGGAAGTTTTTCCTTGTGCGATGCGAGAATCTAAGGACAGAGGGTGTCGTAATCTGTACAGTCTGTAAAGCACACTGAGACAAATGTGTAATTTGTGATATTGGGCTATACAAATAAATTTGATTTCAAGATTTTTATTTTCAAAATGTTATTTTTAAATGAAGCCCGAGAAGAACATTATTATTATATATATATATATACACACATATACATATATATATATATATATATATATATATATATATATATATATATATATACACACACACACACACACACATTATATATATATATATATATATACACACACACACACACACATACATATATATATCTGTATAGTTCAATATTAAGTGACAATAAATATTCTCTAAATGTTTTAAAATTGTACTTTCTTTATTAGATTTGACATTGATACAGCTACTAGGCTACTTCAATATGTATCACACCAATTCATAACGCAAGTTAGACATTATGATGCTCTGGGCCTTTGCTTGCAGAAATTTTCTCTAACTGGACTGAAATTAGAAATTTAGTTGAATACCCCTGGTGTAGAATATACATGTGGACTTGTTTGTCTTTTGTCAAATATGTGATGTTGTCAGGACAGACAGACGAGGACCCAGGAGCGCAATTTCGAGAGCAAGGATTTATTGAAACACACACACACACACACACACAACAGGACCGAATGAGGCACGGCAGTAGTACAGTTCAGGGATATTCAAAACTCGTAGTCGGCAGGCAGGCAGTCAGGCAGGCAGTCAGGCAGGCAGTCAGGCAGGCAGTCAGGCAGGCAGTCAGGCAGGCAGTCAGGCAGGCAGTCAGGCAGGCAGTCAGGCAGGCAGTCAGGCAGGCAGTCAGGCAGGCAGTCAGGCAGGCAGTCAGGCAGGCAGTCAGGCAGGCAGTCAGGCAGGCAGTCAGGCAGGCAGTCAGGCAGGCAGGCAGGCAGGCAGGCAGGCAGGCAGTGCAGCTGGTAGGTTAATGAGGGTGGAGCAGAGATAGGTGGAGGTAATCAGACAGAGTAGAGAGAGCAGGGAGCAGAGTGGCACATCATTGAAAACAATTAGTGGTGTTACCAGGCAGGGAGAGGGCTCATGACAGATGTACTTTTGGTTGAAGGTAAAACATTTTGTTTATTAAGAAACAAGCTATTCACCGAGAATTCTTTTGATGACCATCATCGTGCATGTCGAGTGTTACAAAGTGAGGAAAGGTTCATAATAAAAATGTCTGACCTTAAATTCCATAAGCCATTTGATATTCAAAGCTCATACAATGTTTCAGATGAAAATTGTACATTATACCATAAAAATGGCTTTGTTTATTGGAATCAATTAATATATTATTGAATAACATATTAATTAGTGTTACCTTAACTCTGTTTTGTGAGTTAAAGAAGGAACTCTGGCACAGTGTTACATATTTAACTATTATTAAAGTGTGCATTTAACTCTGAAAAGTGTGGACCTATATAAACCCTGAAAAAGTGTTGAAATTAACTCTGGGAGTTAATTCAACACTGAACCTTTTGCAAGGTCCAGGGTGTGGTTTAAATGGTGAGTTGGTTTATGTACATTCTGACTGAACCCAATTGAATCTAATGAGAAACGCATTATTAAGGTAATTATGTGTCCATATCTCAACAATTACTTTATAGAGATAGACCGTTTTTTTTTCTGTTAAAATAAATGTATCAAATTAAATCCGGAATTGACTATTTGGCTCATTATGGGATTTAAGTGGTTCAAGAGAAAACTTCTTGAAAGGGAAATGTGACTCGCCAAAGCTCGCAGCCATCAAGATGACTCATCCAGCGGAAACCATTGGCATCATCCGCCGTGCCCCAACTACACTGTATAAATTAGGGCCCTAACGTATAATCTATAGTTTAAATATATAACTAGCAAAGTAAGTCACATAACAGGCAAGTCAAGCATCAGTTATGTATATCATAATTAAACTACAGTTCATTTAGCTGACGCTCCTGTCTAGAGTGACTTACAATAAGTGCAAACAATCATGAGGATACAACTCCGAACAGCAAGAATCTTCCAAGTACATTAGCTTCAAATAGGTGAAATAAAAGTGCAACATACAGAAACGGTAGAATACGAATTAAACTATTAGCTACAAATAAGCCAAAACAATGTAATTGCAACATCAAAGAACACTTTACATTATCATTTTTTCTTTCTCATTCGCCGAGGTGCAGTCGAAACAGGTGAGTTTTCAGTCTGCGACGGAAGGTAATCATAGGAGGTACATGCAAAGTTTAACAGCTTTCTTTTGATTGAGCAAAAGATGGAGGCTGTGAAATGTGTCTGAAAGTCCAGAATAAAGCCATTAAGTGGACCTTGAAATAAATTATCTTGTCAATTGACTGTTTACACATACCACAACTACGTGGACACGGATTTTCGTAAACGTGAAACCCTTTGCTGAGTCTTAAATACAAAAGCAAATACAATTCCTGGATCATATCTGAAATTCTCGTCTTCAAACCTGTTTAACATATTCAAACAGCACTAAAGCGAAGCAGGAAATATGTACGGGTTGTTCTCTTGCTTTGGCAAGATTTCACGCCCCCTTCCTTGGAGCTGATTGGTTGCTGCACCATCACGTAAGAGGCCGAGCACGTTGCTTGTAGAGCGTACGGAGTTCAGATAAGAATCCCCTGTTGACCTTGCTGCTGTGCGCTGAACCAAAACAACAGACCAACCAGGGAACACACAACAACCCCAGTTTACCAGCTATGTCACAGATATCAATGCCTCCGATGCCTGCTTTACCCAGCTCGGGATTCACGTTATCAAAAGGTAAAGTATTCGAGCTAGCGAATAGCAAGCTAGCATTAAATTAGTGTTTTCGTTTGTCGCTCAACGTAAACTTACATGACCTAACATTACCCAAGCACGACTACATCTGACGTTACAGTCAACATTGTTTGTAGGCTGGCGTTGAAGCGAGGTTCAATTGAGAGTACTAACGTTATTAAATTAAGTGCACATATTTTTGAATTATCTGATTTCTAGAGTTGGTTACTTATTCGTTGTACAACCGTTCCTTCGCTGGCGAACAGCCATTTAGCTAGCTACAGTCACTGGCCAGTCAGCCGTGTTGGATACAGCCACATGTTGTGTTTCCAACTTTAGACGGTCACTCAGATAGTTTTGGCCCATCAGCTATCAGGCCATACTTGGAGGCGATCCCAGCATCTACATCTACAGTAGTAGTATCGTAATGTAGCATGGCCTCGAGCCAGCGTGTCTAACAAAGAAAGTAATCAGTGAACCTGCTGATCCAGACTGACAGCAGGGCCCCTGTTCCTCTTGTCTTACGACTCTACATCATGTGATGCTCAGTGGACCTGGATAATCCTCATTGCCTTGCAAAAATGGTCAAAATGAAAAGGCACTGCACATACCTCCTTAAGTTTTTACCCTGTATATAATAGACGGGCCCTCTTTATTATCTTCCTCTGATAATGCAACGATTTATGTTGAGGCATCAAAAACCTTAACATGTCTTTGTTACTGCATAACTGGTGAAAGGTAAGAAATGGGAAACAGAATACCGAAACCAACAGTTTTACACAGGCTTGCTACGTAAATGGGCAGATACTATACATCCTTGCAGGTCATTCGGAATGGACAGTTCATGTACACCTGTACTATATAATTCAAGCCAGTAAAACAGGCATGCAATAAGTTCTGCTTGTGTACCCTATAATCGCATTGCTCTTGACACCGTGTCAGTTAGCAGATTCAAATGCATTAAATTACGGAGATGTTTCTAAGATTTTGTCCACCCACATTTTGTAGCATACAAGAAAAAAACTCTCCATAACTTCTTCACCGAGCAATAAAGAAAAATTAACATATTTAGGCAGTAGAAGGACATTTCTATACGTGTACTCATATGGTGTCTTTCCCCTTTTCAGAGCATTTTGTGGTTGCAGTGCCGGTTGCAGTAGTTGCAGCCGTCGGAGGTTTCCTGGTCAGCCACTACCTGAGCGGGCGGAGCTGTAAAAAGAGCATGGTGAACACGTGCATCAGTAAAGATAGCCCCAAAGTGGTCCACAGCTTCGACATAGAGGACATCGGCACCAAGGCGGTATACTGCCGCTGCTGGAAGTCAAAGAAGGTCGGCAGCTGCTTAAGAGGCATTCATAAAGGCCCTTTATTTTAGTGTTTTGAGTAACTGTTAGTTGACATTCTTTGCTATCAAATCCACTTATTGGTCCTAAATTCTCTGAGCTTTACACTATTAAAGGTCTATGTGGGGTCAGACTTTCACGCATGCTGCACATCTGTTCACATGGCAGTCAGTGATGTCACAGCTAGGTGCTTTTCCTTTTGACTGCTAATGGAAATCTTATAGCGCTCTGCTAACCATATGACATTAACAGACCGGCGTCATTGGTGTTTGCTGAAGTGCTGTGCAGGAGTAAATGAAACACTTGGTGATGCTGATTTGTAATTTATGTAAGAATCTGAAAGTAACTGAGTGGGTAGATATCATTTTGTATAGAGGTTACATTTTAAAGTAATACACCTCGTACTGAAATGAACCCAAGTGGTACTTGGAGTTGAAGTCCTTTTGCAAAAATAACATCTCCAATTTGCCTAATGAACATAGAATAAAGAACACGAAAATCAAAGTTTAACACATTGAAGTCTGTAAAGTTGAATATTTTGATCATTTATAGCTGCTGGGGATTAGAACTTGAGGCTAAAGGGTAATACACCGGCTACACCTGTCGGCTCTGAAAATGACCTCATGTTTCTGTCATAGTTTTAAGGCGACTTCTGGGCGATTTTTAAATCAATATTAGCGAACTGTGTTCACTCGTATTCTAAAGTTCAAAGGCTTGAACTTGATAAGAGGGACTTTTGTTTCCCTCTGCCTACAGTTCCCTTACTGCGACGGAGCCCACGCCAAACACAACGATGAAACTGGGGATAACGTCGGGCCGCTCATCATCAAAAAGAAGGATGCTTAAACCGCCCAATCGGGGAACCTCGCCCTCATCCCTTGACTTCTCATGCACCCTGCCCAGTTTGTCCAGTTATTTATCATCATCGCAGTGTTGTACTGCTGGTTACGACACTGTCACAATTAAATCAGACAGTGGATATTCTTTATAGCTTAGAACAGAAAGTGCTGAAAATGTTGAATTTCGGATTTCATACATGCCACACTGTTCCTACTTTAGCCGACATGACTTCAATCAAAGGTAATTTGAGGAGAGATAAGGAAGGGACTTTGACAATCCACACAGTCAGACATGGGGGTACTATGACTGCAGTTGCATTTTGATCTACTTAATTTGAAAGAGTTTCATTTAAATTCTCACTGGACCTGATACAAGGGAAGTATTTCACCTGGCATGTATTGTAACTTCCCGTCTGGTGTGGGTCTCCTGCCTTTTCCACTCCTCCAGGTGTAGAGCATGATGAAACGTGACGGAACTGGCAGCTCTTTGCCTCAGTCATTTGAATTCAGAAAAGGCCTTATTTTTTAAATCTGCAGCCCACAAGACTCGGACTTTGAATGCACATAACCCATACGACTGCTACATGTTATGACTTTTGCACTATGAGCGGCTTAGTCCAAACTTCAGTTTTTTTCTCTAACGAAATAATCTCCAATCTTGTGAAACCCTATCTGCTGTTGCTGCTGCAGTTTGTCTGCTTTCTAAGGAAAGTTGTATTTAATCTGTAAAGTGTTCAAAACGTTTGCTTCTAAAGGATATATATTGCTTACTTCATCAGATTTATTTTCTACTGGCTGCGGTTTGTCTGACTTGATTCATTGTTCTGTATATTGTGAATAAAACTTATTGAGTGATCTGATTTTGTAGACTTGGCGTGTTTACTTTTCGGAGGCCTTTCTTGCTGCAGGGCCAGGGGCCAAACATTTTTTTTGTTTTTTAACCACAGGATCAAATGTGCTTAACTGAACAACTTCACCTCTGTTAGCAACGAGGCAGATCAGTGTGTTTATGGATTAACAGTGGGAAGGGATAATGAGTAAACAGCCCTGTGTGGTGACTGCAGTGTGTGTGTGTGTGTGTGTGTGTGTGTGTGAGTGTGAGAGAGAGAGAGAGAGAGAGAGAGGACTTGGCTGGAGGTGCTGCAGTGTCCACCAGCACCAGTGGCCATTTTATGATGTGGCAGTATATGTGGTGACCGCTAGAAGACGCTGTGTTTACACGGATAGTCCAGGCCAGACAGTGAGTACGGTGGGCCCCTGCTCCCATAGTGACACGCACACGCACGTACATACACACACACACACACAGACACGCACGAGGTATCTGGCTGCGTGCCAGATGCAACGGAGGGCTCTCACAAGAGGTGGAGTGGACTTCACCGTCCCCGCGTGAGGAGTCACCTTTAACAGACAGCTCAACAAGCCTACAGAGGGACAAGACATGTCTGCTGAATGTCAACATAGTACACGCTTCATAAGTAGAGGAACACAAGCATGTAGGCTAACACACTTTGACTGCTAACTGGCCAGTTTTATTTTGAAATGATTGATTAAATTATTGTTGTTTTTAAGCATAGGCGACTTCATAATGTCGAACATATGTTACACCGAATGTGGTACATTTTTTAAATGTAATGGTAAAATAGTAAGTAAGGTAGGCCAACAACACTAACCTGTCCAGGGATGAAAATGCATATGAAAATGAGCCTTTTGGCAAAGAATCCGACACATTTACAACATATTGTTGATGTGAGTTGTTCCAGATAAACAAAAAAGATAAAGCACAACTTTTTTTAATGCAATTCCAGTCTTATTACTAATTTGCTCCTATGCGTATCAAAGCCAGGGCCATTGCACATGTGTTTTTAATTAAGTTAATTAGGCTATACATTACAGCGGTATAAATCAAATCAAATTAAGCTTTATTGGCATAAGATCAGAAACTTGTATTGCCAAAGCAGTACAGGGAAGTATTAATATTGACAGATAATTAGCTACACATATACAATAATATGCAAATATAAAATCAATCATATCAAATACATTATAATAAAAGTATTACTTAAGAATGAATAATACTCCGACTTAACACAGTCTAGACCCCATTGTTTTCATCACAGCCTAAATTGAGTTTACAGAAGTGCTTCCACTGACCAAACATGACATGAATTGATTGGGGTAATTCACACAGGCCTTAAGGACTATTTATTGAGATGGAGCCTAATATGCACTGGACTGCAGTAATAATGTCCAAGTCCTAATACAACATTATAATAAGGATTTGATTATATTTGTATATATATTTATATTTCCAATATTTTATATGCATGTAGGCTATATATTTATAAAGTTCTTAGTGTTGCTGTACCTCTAATATTTATCATGAAATAAGGATAGTAGGTGTCCCCGGTAGTAACGCCCATTAACCTCTTACTGAGTGTGATGGCTGAGTAAGGCTGATGCATAGTAATGCTGGCTTTAATTTGTCATCCTATAGTCAACATACTGACAGCTGTCCGTGTATGTTGACGTGTTCCTGTGGATATTATGGGGTCGCTCTGACCACGGTCTCGGCTGCAGAGTCCACTTCGCATTTTGAGCGACGCCCCCAAATTCCGTGCAGAGTGTTTGCAGACCCTCCGGGACGGAGAGGTGGAGGAGGAATCGGCAGCTCCGCCGTCCATATACACTACAATCACCACGCCATTAGTTCATGACTTCATCATATGTTTGACAGGAGAGTTTGGACCGTATTTAGAAGGTAAGGTAAGACGTTTTACCAATACTTCCTGTTGATTTTCGCTGTTTTGGTTTTGTCGCCTTTTCCTGCGCGCAGCGCCGTGTCGCAGCGACCACTCGGACTGTGGTCAGCTCGTCGTGGCGTCGGTCGAGCACCGTCTTCTTAGGTAACCTTAATTACGGTGAAATGATCGATCAGGTTTCCCGATCGACCAATAAAAGGGTTTACACTGTTGTCCTGTAACAACATATATGTCCCGTGTTTAATCACTGGAGTATATTTCTACAAATGTGGACATGGAATACAGCCTGGTCTTTTTTTATCCACAGCAACCGCATCGTTGCGCACCTCGCTCCTCGTCGTCGATACCAGACAAAAGACAGCCTGTTTTTTTACGGTCCTCTATTTAGTCTTTCTCTGTTGAGCTTAAGCTTTGGCTGGCACACATAACAGCAGTCGTCAAAATGTATTTGAAAAGCGCGCTCCACATTTGACCTGCGCATATGCGCATATCTTTGCATATTGTTGTCGCTCTGTTATTGATTGCATTGATATACCGTGAAATTCTTAAAGGGATACTGCCTCCTGTATGCGGAAATCATGGGCAAGCCATGCACTGTGTGATACATGGCCCTGTTCATCTCTATTTAGGCAGTTTATTTTTTATTCTATATACATACATGTTATTTTTCTCTTAAAACACATATTTACCACATGCTGATTCTCTGACAGTGTTTAGTGGCTCTGGCTGAGAAATATCTTCCAGTCTCATCTGCTCTGTTTACTCTCTTTCTGTATTTGTCTCTCCAACATTTCTATTCTTAACCTTCCTCTCTTCATCCCCCATTCATTTCTAGCTCTCCAGGACTCTGAGGCTGCAGCAGAGAATGGGAATAGGGACACAGGCCAAGGCTTGCCATTTTGGCTGAAGTAACAGCAGGACGGTTGTCAACCCCGCATCGACTTCAATCCCCTTCTCCCTCACCTCTCCTCCCACACACACAGACACAGACACACACACACACACACATACACACTCACACAAGGACAGACACCCCCCACACACAGCCACTGCTATGTCCACTGCCGTAGACATCGCTGGCCCTTCCTCCCCAGATCAGGCCCACAGCAGCGCTAAAATCCCCAATGAGCCTCTGAGACCCAGCCTTAAGCGCTCCAACCACCCCTACAGCCTCTCCCATTACATCTCCACCCCTTCCCCGGCCGTAGACGTCAAAGGCCTGATCCAGCCCTCCCCGGCCCAACAGCGGGCAGCCCAGCCTGCGCACACTAAGCCTCGCCGGGCCCCTTCCTGGCCTGACATGTGGGAGTCGCCCAGCGGGCTCCACCTGGCCCACGCCGCAGAGCTGCTGATGCGCGCCGGGCTGCTGGCTCTGACCCCGGCCACCACAGAGCAGGCCGGCCTGGGCGCACAGAGCAGCCAGACGGCTAAAAGGGAGGCTGCAGATCCAAAGGGGGACGAGGAGGGAGGTGGATCAGGGCCTGAGGAGGAGGAAGAGGACTCCTCTGGATGTGGCGCTGACTTCCAGCCCTTCCTGGGTGCTTGGTTTCCCTTCAGCCCTGCTCTGTTCCCCCTGGCAGGCTTCCAGATGGGCGGAGGCCACTGGAGGAGCGCGGCCATGGGAGCTGAGGGCATCGAGGGGCTGGTGGCCGAGGGCTACTCTCCTGGTTCTCTGGGCGGGGGCAGCGGAGGGAGGAGGAAGAGGAAGAGGTGCGGGGAGTGCGTACCTTGTCGGCGTCAGACGAACTGCGAACAGTGCAGCAGCTGTCGCAATCGCAAGAGGGGACACCAGATCTGTAAATACAGGAAGTGTGAGGAGCTGAAGAGGAAGCCGGGAGGTCCCGGGTTTGAGAGCAGAGTGTCTGGGTTTGATCTTAGGGGCTCCGACTTTACTTTGGGTCTGGCACAGGAGAGAAGCAACGGCGCCTTGGATGGATAGTAACGTATGTGGTGGCAGCATTTGTCAGAGGATCCTGGTTGGATGATTGTTGAGAAGCTGCAGTAAATAAAAACACACAGGACACCATGTTAACACACTCGGACTGTGGTTCAAAGATCTTCAGATCTCGTGCTTAATGAGGAGCTGCAGCTCCGTTTAAGAATGTCCACACTCGTTCCCATCCTTTCTTTTGACAATCAGTGAGTTGGAGAGGAGAGAAAGAAGGATACCAATGTGTGTCAATATTTAGATGACGACAAAAAAATGCTGTAAATAGACTGTAAATATCTGGAAAACATTATGTCTTTTTTTACATCCCTTTCCAGTTTGGATGTATTGTGTTTCAACATAAAAAAAAGGAGCCAAATGTTTTGTTTCTAATGGGGAGTTTTGTTTCTGTTGTTCTGACGTCACTGCATCAGTAAGAAATGAATGAGTTCAGCTTAGGCTAAATTATTTCATGTGCAACTTGTACTGTATAGCTCTGTTTGCCCTTTTGAAATAAAAGAAATTGGCCATGTGTACTTGTCTACAGGCTGGGTTTATGGTGTGTGTGTGTGTGTGTGTGTGTGTGTGTGTATTCATATTTAGTTGAGTGTATGTGTCCGTGTTTCTGGTTGTACACACGTGTGTTCATGTGTGTGTGAGGTTGTCTGGATTATGAGTCACCTAATGGTGTGGCTGAGAGCCTTATCGCAACCCCACAGACACACAAACACACCTACACGCTGCCTTGGCAAGTCTATGCACTCATACACACACCTAACCTGACATGCACACACAATCACAAACACTCTCTCCTCAACTCACACACTGACGCAATTTCCCTTTTTATTCAGAAGTGTGGATCATATATAGACATACACACACATTATATACAAAATACACAGCCAGCTGGTCTGAGGCTACAGGGTGGGTTTTTGCTTGTTGCCGTAACGATGGCTGATGTGATAAGACCTTCTTCCTCAGCGCCACACTCCAGGGGACCGCAGGGAAGACGTAACCATGGCAACGGCCGGCCCGAGGTGTCACGCTATAATTGGGCCACGGCTGCACTTCCTGTGTGCCTTCAGTCAGGGGGATCGCAGAGGGACTGTGTGTGTGTGTGTGTGTGTGTGTGTGTGTGTGTGTGTGCATCTGTGGGGGTTGTGTATGTGTGTGCGTGTGTGTGTTTGTCAGGCAGGGGGAGAGAGAGAGAGGGAAAGCGCAGCACGCCAGCCAATGCAGGACACTGCCAACTCATGGAGAAAAGCAGTGAGCTCCAACATCATGCTATTGCAACGCTCCCACTGAATGAGGAACACAGTCTTTTAGTTAAAGTCCACACAGTCTAGTGTTTCTTCATCTTCCAGACAAAGGGGGAATTTCAAATTCTTGGATCTGCAGGGTTTTTTTTCTCTCTCTCTTCGGTGCCTTTCTAGTGATTTGGAGCTTAATCCCCCCTCCCTGTTCTCGTCACGCATGCACACACACACACACACGCACACACACACACACACACACACACACACACACACACACACACACACACACACACTCACACACCGGAAATCTGTGTCACCCGCTGCCCAGCAGGTCCAGTGACTCCCTGAACGCCTGCAGTCTGGCTCCACTGGCCTGCAAGATGGCAGGAGAGAAAGGGAGGAGGTGGGGGGGCAGAAGGAGGGATTGAACGGAGGACAGAGAAGAGGAGGAGGGGTGGGGGGGTGAGAGAGAGAGTTGGGGGAGTAGGGGGAGGAGGGGGGTGGGAGTGGAAAGCGGATCTAGGGAGAGGGTGAAGGGGTGGGGGGGAGAAAGAAACGTGGTGAAGGGCAGAGAGAGGGAGAAGGGAGGAGAGGGGGGTAAGAGAGAGTGGGTGAAACTGTGAGAGATGAAAAGCAGGCCACAGGGGGAGAGAAAAGAGAAAGAGAGAGATATGCAGGGAGGAGGACGGGGAGATGGACAGCAGGGGATGAAGATAACGTGGGCCAGACAAAGAGAGAAGCAGAGATGAGTGTGAGATCCGAAAGAGTGAGCGCAGCGATGGAGGCCGAATGAAATGCAGTGAGACAGAGACGCAGGGAGACCAGAGTTAATGACGGATGCATTGTCCAGATAGCCGTCACAGACCCCTGTGGAGCTTACATATGTTAGCACCAGCGGCCCTGCCCACTCTGGAGGAAAAACTCCTCTCACACACTGCAGTGGAACAACCTGCCAGCCCAAGGCAACCTGCACTGGAGCTGGGCGGACCCTCACTCACGAGCCAGACCTTTGAAATTTTGGCCACCGTGTCTGCTTGGAGACACTGTGTCTCATTGTGAATTTTTTTTTCTTCCTCATTTTCCTCATTTTCTAACACTGTATCCCCAGTGTTAGAAAATGTGTAACAGTTTTGCAGAAACCTCCCTGAGATCACTCCTCATTACGCTTCTGTTATCCATTTGTCTTCACTTTTGTTCACATGGGAGACATGCAGAAATACAATGGGTTCTTACATCCTTGAAAAGCTCAGGCTCATCTGCCCTCAGGTTATATTTTGGTGACACTAGGGTCAAAGGGGACCCTTGACCTTTGACCCTTAAAGCTGTTAAAGGTGGATTCAGAATAGACCGGTTTCTATAAACAGCACCCTCTACTTCTGGTTAGGGCTTATGCTACCTATGAAAAACAAGCACAAAGACTATTAAAGTGCTTTAAAATGTTACATCTTACATGCTTCAGTCTTTGTGAAATTAAAAAAGGACTTTTCAATCCGTCTAAACCCGACACCATCCATATTATCAGGCACAAAAGAAATTAAGCTCTCAACACATTCAGACATTTTGATCCTCAGGCGGGTTCACATGGTGTTCGTTTCGGAGGTAATGTGTACACAAAATTCTGTTAATCTTTAGCCTGCTGCTGTTAAAAAAAAAAAGGCACAGTGGTTTCAGGAAGTTAGGCAAAGCATGGCGATAAAGTCTGCCTGCAGTGATTTTTTATCATGGCTTTTCTTTTCATGCCACCTCATGATGTGGAATTGATTGTCGTCAGTGAGTATTGAGCGAGAAGTTGCTTGCAATGTTTAATTAGCGCAATTCCCGCCTTTTAATCAGAGCAGCACATCATGACCGGAGCTAGTTACATACATGATGTCTTTTACCTTGATTTTAATGGTAGTGCCTATGAGTTCAAACATTCAAGTAAATGATTAATGAATAAAATACAAGATAATCAATGATATTAAATTGCAGCAATGACTAACTAACCACTTGAGAAATGTCATACATTATTCATTTGGGTCATTATCTCAAAGCAGCTTGAATGACAGTGTATCCCGATAATGAGAAAAGCTGTCATATGGGTTTTTTCACATATATAGAATTTTACCTTGCAAGAAAATTTAGTGACACCGACCTAATCAGTTTTTTCACCTCTGAACCCAATACAGCACGCTTAATGTCTCAAATTGGGATATGCCTTATCCTATCTCAGTGAATAACTGTGATGTTTTAAATAAACAGGACTAAGAGTCTAATTAGACCCTGTGGTGCTTTGAGCAAAATGCTAATGTCTGCATGCTAACATGCTCACAGTGACAATGCTAATGTGCTAATGCTAAGCAGGTATAATGTTTACCATTTTAACCATCTTAGATGAGCGTGTTATTATGCTAACATTTGCTTATTAGTACTAAACATAAAGTACAGGATTGGGAAATGCTATATGTTTTTTCATAAATTTCATAAATCAAGGGATCACCAAAGCGATTACAAATCCTTCTGGGGGGCGACATGATAGTACTAAATTTCAAGAAACTCAAACTAATAGTTACTGAGACTTTTCAGTCTGGACCAAAGTGGTGGACTGTGAGACATAGAGATACATTGCTAGCATGGCTAAACATGTACATTTTGGCGCGACAGTATACTGGTGTGTGTATTTATTTACGAGAACATGTCCTCTAACATGAAAATCTTGTCTACCATTTATTTTGTGACGACTAAAATGTATTTTCATCTGGATAAAACATATTTTTGTTTAACTTGTTCAAAGGGGAATTTAAAAAGTCAGTTCACGAGTCATTGGTTTTAGAAGTTCAGTATGTAGTTCTGAGCCACCTGCTCCAAAGAAATAAGGAGCAGTATTTCACCTCTAAACTGGGTCCATACAATCTCTAATGTTCATATTTTATGTGTAGTAGTTTGGCATATTTATTGTATTCTAATGTATTCTTTATATTGTGTATTGCATTTACTCCTGTGTAAAGCCTGTCAGTCAGTCAGTGGGCAAGAATATCAAAATTCGACCAAACTGCTGAAACTCTGAGAGCCAAAAAACACTGTTGTCTTATAATCTTCATATCTGTGTTTACTGGGGCTCTAACGTTAACCGGGGCTGTAGTCCGTAGTAACGTTACGTTAGTTTGCTTATTGGACTAAATCCAAAGTGGCAGAAACTAGAAAACGACCGCATATTCGTCTCATCTTCCTGGTGGCGGCGCAGGAGAGCAGCCTGCAAGCGGAGGAGAGAGGTCGGCCGAGCCGGCAGTCGGCAGCCACCTTAGTTTGTTTCTATTTACAAATTTTAAAATAGACACAGAACATGGCTGTAATATTTACAAGAGAGTCAGGCAGCTGTATTTCTTCTCCCTCCGTCTGGCAGACTGGAGCTACACTGACTCACTATCACCTCTAGAGGAACAAGTGGTATTACAGACTGGACGAAGCGCAGCTAGCTGTTAGCATGCTAACTTCAGTAGATATATCTGCAACACAACACATATACGTCTTTAACACAACGTCAGCACTGTTACCTCTTCACACTAAAGATATGGACATTTACCAGGAGAGCCTGTCAAAATTATGCTATTTATTGCATTCTGGGAAAAGTAAGATTCAATGCTTTGGGAGCTTTACCTATACTAGAGTCAGGATATCTCGGTCTCTGATTTGATTTTGATCATTCTCTTTTTTACAGTAGAGAGACCAGAGATGATTGTAACAGCACTACTTTCATCAAGAAGGGATGACCTAAGAGTCATGAGATCAATTTCATGCATGGCCACTTTCCTCCTGACCTCGCATGTGAAATTTCATAGCTGTGTAGAAGTGTGGCGATTTTACAGCCAAAACAGTGATTTTCAGGTAATTGTTTGGAACAAGTGTATGTTTTGATTAGTACGGATACTGTTGAAGTTAGAATTATGTAACTTGAATTAAAATAGTGTATTCTCTGAGGTAAAATGTGAGATATTTCATCAATGCTCATTTCAAACCATGGTGCTACAGCTACATAATCAAAGTTTGACAGGGGTAGGGATGATTGTCACACCTTTTTAAAATGTAATGACACATAATATGTACATATAAATACGTACATGTGTATATATATATATATATATATATATATATATATATACACACATATATATATTTAGTTATAGGCGATGTGACAAAAAGGGTTAAAACCATCACCAGTCTCCCCTAATCTTGGTGAAGGCTAAACGCTTTGCAATCAGACATAAAACATTATGTTTATTCATAAGTACTTTTCTGTGAAATCAGGCTGGTAGTATGCTACATATTTCAGATATAAAATAGGCTGTGTAATTTTTAAGACTCCTTAATGTTTTGAAATATGAGAGGGTTTATTATTTAGGTTTGTATCATGTTCAGAAGTTGAACATTTACTGAATTTGAGAGAGAAAACACTGTACACTTTGTGACACATTACACTTTTCCTGACGCAACTCCTGACTGAATGTTATGCTCACATTAACAGTTTAATGCTTTAAACGGTGTATCTTGTCACATCCTGAAGTTTTACACATTCATTCACCAACATTGAGGTTTGAAATAAAATAAAATAAACCTTTACCCTTTAGTGCCAGATCTAATGTCCTCACTACTGAGTTGTTGTTATTCATTAAGTACAGAGCTGTTAAAGTGACTGACTCAGTCTCTTCACAATGACTGCATTCAGAAAACCAGATAAGATATACTTTATTGGTCTGAGACATATCTACTCCTTGTTGTTATAATCTTCGAAGTGTACTGTCACACAGGCGCATAGTCAACATATGAAGATCACAAACGGCTTCCTGTGTCCTAAGAGCACCGGTAGACTCTTAACACCTACAGCAAATAGAAACATTACAAGTCAGCGGCATGCACTTTCTTATGGGACAAAGATGACCGCACTCCTACAATGCTTTGCTGGGAAACCCAACACTGTCCTACTATATATAGCGGGGCTTTTCACACTGTGCATGACTGCTTGTGTCAAGTCACATGATTCAAGAAATATGGGTGGACACCCATACGCATGCTCTTCACTCACACACAGAAGCACGTACACAGAGGCTGGGGGTGTGGAGGTGGGTAGGGAATGAGAAGAGTTTTATTGAGTTGGCTCTGACGTGCTGTTTCCCGTGACCTGACTCCCATTTGCTCGGTCTCCCCCGAGCGTCTCGCCCTGTCTCGGTCTAAACCACATGCTAATCAGCTTTCTGTGCTCCCCGTTTGATCTGTGATGGCCTGTTTTCTGACGCATCCCGCTGAATAGATAATCATTGTGTAAGTGACTAACATCAGCAACTCCTCTGTGTCTTTTCCTATCAGCAACCCCCCATGCTGAGTGCATGCTTTAACCATATGAACAGACACAACTGTGTTAAATCCAGAAAGGAAACAACACAAGATCAAAACATTTAGTTGCATTAATTTGTTCTTTTTCACACCAACAAAACACTTAAAAGCTAATTTAAGCAATACATAGAGAAGGTAACATATAAAAGTCAGCAGGAGCAGTAGGGAATTAGTGACCAAGTAAAGTGAATATGTGACCCAATAGTTAGGTAGTAACTACAGCTCAAACACCAAACCTTAAAAATGAAGTACTGCTACTTCTCTCACGGTAATGTTCTTACAAGACGGATTTAGTATTTTTTTTTGCCGTTTCTTGAATTTGATGTCCCTGTAGAGCTCAGGTGTCCAGGGACACCTTTTCCATTCTTTTAGGAGACTGGAATCGAAATGAAACAATAACCACAGGGTTAAAGTGCTGACTCAAAGCTGTAGGAGTGTGTGAGGGTGTAAACATCCTTGTTGGCTGACCAGTATAGAAGCTTTTTACACACAGACCCTGCGATCTTCATGACAATGCAGGTCGTAGACATGGCCGCTTTTAAAAAAACTATTTATTTTTATTTTCTTGCCTAGCCAAGTGAGCCACCTGACAATGCCCTGTCCGCTGACTTGGTCCAACTGATCATGTGTTTCACTAACTGAAGGCCCCAAAACAAGCAGGAAGTGAAGACGCTAACAATGGAAGTGTCTGTTGGTGTCTGTGTGTGTCACAGACTTCAGACAGTGACTGAATGTAACTGATAACACGTATTAAATATGATGTTTGACTAAACTCTCATCACAAGGTCCACGTACTTGTTCCCAGAGCCACATATTGTGCTATCTGCGGTTTCAGTTGTCATGGAGATGGTTTAGTTGTTGCAGTGTATATATTTTCAGTCACATGATAGCAGTTGTGAGATGGGGCTGAAAAACCAAGAAAGTGGACCTTGTGACGGGAAGGTCCAAGGTCAAGAATTAACTCACAAGGTCAATTACTAACTTAACTTTATTAAAGTTGACTTAATCTGTCAAATAACTTTTAGTAAATTGCGGCACTCGGTATAACAAGCCATGCTTTGTGCAAAATGCTAACGTCAGCATGCTAACAGGCTCACAATGACAATACTAACATATTGATGTGAAGCAGGTATAATTCTTACTATGTTCTTCATCTTAATTCAGCATGTTGAATGCTAATATTAGCTAAGTAGCACTAAACAAAAAGTACAACTGAGGCCGATGGGAATGTCATTAGTTAGTTAGCCATAAACAATAATATTGGGCCAGATGTTGGCGCTAGAGGAAAAGTCAAGGGATCCCCAAAGTCTGCAGTATTCATGTGTCATGGCAATCCATCCAATACGAGTTGAGATATTTCAGTCTGGACCAAAGTATCAATAGAATATATTACTATAAGGGCACCCGGAGAGAGCAGACCTCCACCAAGGCTGTTTCCACAAGTGAAAAATATTGTGTGTCTCCGCCCCGGGATTCGGATCCATTCTAACATTAAATGGGTTCTTCTTTGGCCCATGCTACACGAGTCACCATGTTTCATGAAAATGGACCACAGTTTTTCCATAATCCTGCTGACAAACTAAATATAACCTCCTTGGCGGAGGTAATAAAAAGTGAATGTAAAGGATGTAGCTACTTAACCTTACTGTTCCTTAATAAATCCAACGTGCTGGGGTAGTCAAAACATCATCGAAACTGTCACTGTCCGAATACGGCACTGATTCCACACAATCCTGGTGGATCATAGTGTTAGTTGTGGTACAGTATATCATACTCATTCACATAAAAAAGACACTCCTTGTGTAGAAAGGAGACTGTTAAAGGGGGGGCGGTGTGGGTCCAAGTGTCAGGAGGAAAATATGAGATCAGTCAGGTGATAGAGCTGGTTACCTGATGAGCCAGTCATCAGTGCATGTACAACTTCCCTCAAGATAAAGGCACTACATAGTCTGTTCATTATTTACCAAGAATTCAGTCCTTTTATTGTATCCCAAAAACCGCTGCACCAGAGATGGATATATTGGATGAAGATGTGAAATTCAATGATATAAAAACGGTAAAGCGACAAGTTACATGAACCACATTTAAAACAGTTTAAAGCTTTTGAACAGCACAGAATGACCCGATTATGATTTTATATCAAATACATGTTTCCGCTCCCAATAACCTCTGCTTACGACTTCTGAATAATAAACTTCATTAGCACTCATTCACCAAGTGCACCACAGTGATTTTCCACCTGTAGTCAATAGTCTGTGTGTCTCTGGACGTCTCTCTCTGCGTCTGCCTGTCAATCTCACAAACTATGTGAGTATTTGAACTCGGCAACATCAAAGTGGCTCTGTTTTCTCATTCAGGTTGGCTTCGGTTGAAAAGCTTTTCAAGTCTTTCTCTCGATCCACCCCTCCAGACGTTTCTGTCTGCAGGTCGGTCCGTGAATCGAGGCCTAACGAAGTGTACCTCAGTTCACCGCTACATTCAACTAAGGCTCCTTTTCTGCCCGTGTATGTGGCTTCAGCCTGGATCATCAGGGTCCATTATTTTCTGCACAGAGCTTGTTACACTCAGTACAGCAGGCTCTGCCTCTGTGGGGTCACACAGTGTCGTCTCGTAACAGGCTGGACACACCTTCAGTCTTAATGGACCAAGGGTGTGCTTATTTTCTGCAGGTGAGCAGGTTTGGCAGGTATAGGAGGTTTGGTGTGGGCGGGTGTGCTGTGAAGATCGTCTGTGAACGCCTTCCTGAGCTGCGCCACACGGCCTCCAAAGTCTGACTTTTTCTCTTCACGACACACAATCTCTGAGAAAGGATGAGAGGAGCAACTTCAGTTTAAAGATCGGAGTAATATTACGTCTACAAATTGTATTCAGGATCAGGGTTCTTTCTGAAAGTCTAATAATCTGTGTTGATTACTTACATTATGTTTAATTATGCAAATGAGGCATTATCTTATTAAATATCTGCTTATTTGCATACATTTCCAGAAAATAAATCTGAACATTAGAAAGCCAGGTTCAACTGTCTAGTGTCATTTTGTTGACATATTAGAGTCAAAGGTTTTTACAAAAGACTGTTTGGATATCTCTTTGTATCAATCCATAAATGAGAAAATACTGTCATTCACCATTAAAGTAATATTTTTACAGACCCCTCTGTAAAAACCTTCAGAGAAGAGAAAGGAATGAAAGGTTTGGTGATGTAAGTGCTACTCAAATGGAGATTTCTGGCTCAGAGTATGAAAAACAACTCATTTAGAGAAAACGTATTTTAACGATATGTATTGTAAAATTCCTACATTTTGCAAGAACCTACAGGTGAATAGGGTAAAAAAGTGAACTAATAAATATCACCATGAAACTTCCCCAGCTCGGTACTATTTTCTGTATTAGAAATGTTCTGTTTGAATATGCAAATGAGGCATGATCTGCTGCTAACCTTTAGTGAATTTAGGAGACATTTACCGACACAAATAGACCATGGTCGTAAGATAAACACCTAAAATGTGTAGTCTGGATGTATTCTTTCCACTAGTCTGGAAGAAGATATGTTATGAAAGCAAAATAGGCCAAACTCTCAAAATTAACTAAAATACTATATTTTTCCTGTAGTGTCTCGCCTGTCAGTCAACGGCTCTTCTCTCCCAACACGAATCATCTGTGCTCTATGTTTCTTTGCTGTTCGGTGTTAATATTATGTTTTCACTAGTGAAGAAAAACAGACCCCCTTTTTAAGCTTTGTGACGATGCCTTTTTCAGATATTCCAATACACATAATACACAGCAGTCATTTTATTTGCACCATCATTTTCAAAGCGTTTAAAACAGCTGTACTGTATCTTGAAAAAAGTCAATCAAATGAAGTAAAACGATAAACTGTCTGCTTCATTACTTTATATTCATGTAATAAATATACAAATCTCAATTAGATGGTAATCTGCATGAGGAATAAAGAAGATCATTTAATATGATCAGTTTGATCGAACGTGATCACTATAAGAGAGTTCCACTGTGTTTACAACGTGGCAGCACCTTTATTTATAGCTAGTTAGAATGAGTAAATGACACATTCTGTCTCGTCTTGTTACCTCTGTCCTGCGTGCTGGCCCTCTCTATGTGTGACAGCTGGGCTTTGAGTGGCGGCCGGTTGCCATGGCTACTAAAATGGGGCCTGTAGAGAGGAGTCCAGTCGCCGCCTGATTCACCGTCACTATCCTCGGCGGGGTCCTTCAGGTCGTCATCGGCGCTGCAGCAGTCCTCCTCAGACCACTGGTCGTGTGGTGAAGCTGGGTGATCCTGAACATAACAGGGACAACATTTGGTGGTGAGGATCTGACGCACGGCTCATCTTAACTTCGCCGACTTTAAAACACACACACAACACTCACGCTAACCTCTGCGAGGGATAGCTGGATTTCTTCTTTAAAGACGAGCTGCTGGGCTTCTCTTCCTGGCAGCAAGTCCGGCGTCTTTACGCTCGTCATATTATCAGCGTGGACCCTGGAAGACAAAGACGTCCATTTTTAGTCCCGCAGGAAGACTTCCTAACCTTTGAATCAATCCTCCAGTTAGTCATATGGCAAATTACTACTATAATCACGTTAGGACGAGGAGACGGCGAGCTGACTGAAACTCTTGAGCACTGCTGATCTTATCAAAGTCAATCAGAGTTATGTCATTTGTTGAGACTGAAGGCTTTATTAAGGTGCATGTTCTTACGTGTCGGTGTACAGACATGTGGATGAGCTACACAACTAAGCTGTCGGTTTAAAACTCAAATAAAGAAAAACTAATACATTGTATAGTTGGGGGGATTTGCAGACGTTGTTGCTTCCATCAAATCTTTTGAAGAAAAACAATTACTTCACATTCATACACACATGTATAAACACATATTTATATGTGCATGTATACATACCTGGATGCATCCACATGTATAAATGAACGACAACCAAAACAAAAACAAAATATTTTGGGAAAATGAATCTTATAAATGAAACCAGATGAATGAGGTTTTCTCTGAAACTCATGTCATTATCAACATGTGGCAGGTGGACATGGTGGAGGTGATTAACTTAATATTCTACATGTTCTACACTTTTTGTGAAACAAGTACTAGTTATTTATGTTTTACATTAATACAAAAGAAATCTGCTGCACTTTGTTCTCCTCCTGCTGCAAAACAACGTGGCTCTGTGTTGCTTCTACAATAATCAATGAGTCGATCAATGATACCATGTGAATTTCTCTGTGGGTTTTCACCTGTTGTTCATGAGGCTCTGGAGGAGTTTGGAGGACCTGAACTCGTCCACCTCTCCAATCACGCTGACGCTCACATCTCCATCCCGACCCAGCAGCCACCTCACGTGTTTGTCAGCTGGAGGAAAAAACAAAATGGATAAGCTCACCGTCTCTCAGCAAGATTCTTATAAAAGCAGCGGTCTCATAAACTGTTATTCTGTCTTTTATCCAGAAGGTGGTGCTGTCCTATAAGTGTAGAGCTTGGGAAACCTCACACAACAGCAATGGACTTTATCTCCCCGTTTAACTCTTTTATCTTTCCCTGTGTCTCTCCATTAGAGGGAATTCACTGGCTCTCGCTGCAAAACATCATTCATAGTAGAATATTGAAAAATGGTGTTTAAATAATGTGTGATCATTACCAAAGGAAAGGAAAAAGGTTAACAGTGGCCTCATTCCTGTTGAGCCGGCAGAGCAACATGAAACTGACCTGGGGCAATTTAACAGAAACTCCCTCTGAAGCTTGAAATGGAAAACATCTTTAGTTTTGTTACAAACTACGTCGGCTCAATTGAGACTCTTTCACTCTCCCTTAGTATTTATAATGCATATACAATACAATACATATAATAATGTCTCAGTATCTACTTTGTGAGCCAATTTTCACCTCATAATATACAGAAATACATTCCAAACATTTATTCCTATACGTTAACACTCACAGGGTTATTTTGTTTTTGTGACCTCATCAGGACACATCATGCAGAAATAACCCCCACTCCCCAATGATGTCGAGAACAGGTGTTTTCCATGACACATGATAAAGGTGAAACACCTGCCGTGACATCATCGACTGGGGGTGAGGCTTGAACATTTTAATCTTCTCACTAAATTCGTCTGCCAGCTTTAGTTACTTTTCAGATTGTCATTTTTCATACTATTTTCCAGTGAAGACCATGCATCTCCAGATGTTGAATGTTTTCTGATAAACTGAAGGATGAAGAGTTCCTTCATGTGTTGAGAACATTCTCCTCCTCCTTAAGATAAATAAACTCTTTAAAAAGTTTCTCGGATCAGCTGGAAAACGCATCGTCACAAAGCTGAACACGTTTTCCTGAGCTGGTGAAAAGTTGACTTTATAGAGACGCGTGTTCTCACAGGACAGAGACGAAGCTGCTGACGTGATGATCTTATAGAATATGATGCATTGTGTAGATTCAACTCCCCAACAGTCTATAAAGGATTAACATGAGCACAACCATCTACAGCAGTAACATGTAACATCCACATTAATGCAGCAGTAATATGAATCCAAAAACATCCTTAGAATAAAACCCTGACAGGGAACACTTTGCTGCACAAGCAATACTTTTACTTTCATACTTAAAGTACATTTTGCCTAAACTACTTTTCCTTAAGTAAGAATAAGTAATAACTAAGTAAGTTTTGAATACAGGACTTCAGTTTGTAGTGGAGTATTTCTACAGTGTGGTATTGGGACTTTTCCTAAAGCAAAGGATCTGAATACTTCCTCCAAGAGGCTCCAACACTGGTCAGAGTCCATAGAGACAATCAGCTCTTAACAGTGAACCCACCATCCAGATTTCTTAAAGAAACCAGCTCACAAAGACAGCTCTGTTTCTCTTCACATTTTAGGGAATGACTTTATGTTCCGTCACCCAGCACATAAGGGTAGATTGTGTAGACGTCTCGTTCACCAAAGACCATCTCTGACATACAGCAAGTCGTGTTCTGTCTTTGCAACACACCTTTATGTTCACACCACACCCACAAATTAGCCAGAAATGCAGCAAGCAAAGGTTTAATTGTGTATTTATGTGACATTTATAAGCCTGCATGTACTATATGTAATGATTGTTATTCCCGACAACAGCGCAGTGAACAAAGAATGAAAGACGCCTAACTGGATTGCATGTTGTGTAACACAGACACGCAACAAACACACACTCGGCTGCCTCTCAGGTGACATGGCACAGATTGGGTAAACAAAGACGGTAACTTAATAAGCGACTTAAAGTGTGACGACGCCCCAAACCACAAGGCTTACTCAATCTTACTCAGCTTTCGACTGGCGCTGATAGAGGCTGTCACACACACATATTCACACAGTATTACACACACGCACACACTCATTGTGCAGCAGGGCCAGTGGAGGTGATAGTCTCAGTGAAACACCTTCAGTGGAGGAAGGGTGATTGAGCATGGGCTACTGACAGAGCAGTGAAAAGACTGTGTTACTTTGTGTGTAATTTAAACACATTAATCAGATTGGTAACATGAGAAAGTGTTACTACACAGCTTGTGTATCAAGTGCACTCAGAGCTGACAAGATTCCTGCTCATTATTAGCTGTGAAAGTTCTTGAATGTACAATTTCACTAAATCTAAAATATAGTCTGCCTGTAATAAAAGGTGTGTGTGTGTGTGTTCCCAAAAAAAGTTTCCAGTGATAGACCATATGGAATTAAGTGAAAGTAATAGTAGTAATAGCATTTAATTGTAGTTACAGAGAAACTATTCTTCAAACAGACGTTTTATACTGAGGTCATAAATCCAAATCCCCCAGTCACATTGTATTTATTTATCTGTAAAATGATATACCTCCCTTAATGCTGTTTCGTAGTCTCCACACTGCAGGATAAAAATCTAATGGGGTGGAACAAAAATAATAGATCTTTTATCTAAACATGTAGCTACAGCCCTGAGACAGGGCAAAAAAGTAAAGATCAAATAAATAGTTGAGCAATATGCATAGATCAATATCATTCCCATATCTGTACAATACATATTAAGTTACAGCAAGCAGATGGTTAGCTTAGCTTAGCATAAAGACTGGAAACAGCCACAAGACTGGCTTTGTCAGAGAGACTCCAGGAAGTCACTGCGCCCACCCAAAAAATAGGTCCGGCAAATAACCCCTGTGAAACTGCAACTTATCGTTTTTACACTTTATTTTTGTACTGAATAAATAAACAACAATAAATATGTATATTAGTGAACTTTAAAGGCGCTGGTAGGTGGACTTTATTAACTTTAAACAGAGCTATGCTAGTTGTTTACAGCCTTTATGCTAAAGCTAAGCTAACCCGTTGCAGGTTGAAACCTTATATAACGGTATTAATCATCTTTTTTTTGCATTTTAAGAAATTATATACTTTAGTAATGCAGGAATTACAGAGCATAAACAAATTAAATAAAAATAATATATAAATAATAATCAAAGAAACAGAGGAAAGAAAAAAGGAAAGAAAGAAAAATAAAATAACTGATTACCTAAATATAAGTTGGTAGGATGCAGTTGACGGATAATTGATCAAGTCAGAGGATAAATGCTCATACCAATAAAGAAACAGCAACCGGGTAGCATAGTTAAACACCAACAGGAGGATCATTAGAAATGTTGTGTGCTGTAATAATAATAATAATAATAATACATTTCATTTATATAGTGCTTTTCAAGACCTCAAAGCCGCTTTACAATAGTAGGGGAAGTGGGGGGAGGGGTTAGGACGAGGGAAGAAAGTGAAAAGGAAAAAAGAATAATAATAATAATAATAATAATAATAATAATAATAATAATAATAATAATAATAATACACCTCACCATTATATATATTGGGTATTACTCTTCTAATCTAAATCTCAGCAAGAAAGCAAAGAAGCATATTTCCCAACAATAGCTTTTAAGATAAAATGTGGAAGAATCTCTCATTAAAAAGGTACAGATAATTGATAATGTCGACTAGTGCCAATAAATCATTGTCAAATTAGTTGGGACACACCAATGGTGTTTCCCTGTAAAGAAATGAGACCATGTAAGAGAAGCTAGCAGGTTTAACCTCATGTCAGAGTTATGTTACTGTTAGTCAAAACACAGGCCACATTTACCAGAAACCTTGCTCCTCCCTGCTACTTCAGTCGGTGTTTTCCTCCTTTGCTTTACTGTAAATCACACTCACACTGCAGTGTATTGTGTTATCTATGTGCCGGTACTTCCCACCAGTAGATTAAAGCCAGTGTTGGACTCTTACCTTTCTTTGGCCTTTTGTTATCTCCTTCCCTCTCCTCCCTCTCCTCCCGCTCTGTCCAGCGCCGCACCTGCTCCTCTCGCATCTTCAAGAAGAGGATCCTCTTCTGCTCCTCACTGAGGGCCTCCAGCACCTCGGGCTCCACCCACATGTCCTCAAGGATTTTAGCCAGCATCCTGCTTCTTCTCTCCGGGTGTCAGAGACGGCAGTCAGCCCCTCTTGTCTCTCTGTCCACTGGGTCGTGTTTCAGCGGTGGGGTATGATCGCTCCTTTTTCCTGTTCCAGAGTCAGGTTCCCTTTTCTTTGAAGGATGTGGGATCAGGTGCGGTGTAACTGCTGCAAAGTGTTCTTTGTCAAGTGCTCTTCCTCTGTGCTGTAGGAGTGTGTGTCGGCCTCTCTGGAGGCGAAGGCACAGTGTGTCCTGATCGACTGAGCTGTGAAGAGAGAGAGAGAGAGAGAGAGAGAGAGAGAGAGAGAGAGAGAGAGAGATTATATCTACTGTATTGTTTAGTTCTCCTCCATTCAATCCTGTTCTGGCTGGCACAACACAATAGTCCCGAGGCAAATAAGCCACAACACCAAATGCAGTGTGTTGGTGTGTGTGTGTGTGTGCATGCAGTGTTTACTCTGCATACAGTAGGCAGCCGAGAATGCTGCTGTGCTTTCAAACACTAAAAAGGCAAATAGGGGGCAGGTTCAGTATGTCAACACACACACACACACACTGGGGGTAACAGACACAGATAGAGAGACAGCTAAAGTATCTCGCTCTCTCTTTTTTTTCTCTCTTAATTAAATTTCAATTCAATAGGCTTTATTGAAAGTGAAAAAGTAATGTGATAATAGTGAATAGAATAAAATAGATAATGAAATAAGCAAATGTAATTGAACGATTTAGACATACATATATACACACACATATATATATATATATATATATACATATACACACACACACATACATACATACATACATACACACAACACAAACATATATATATATATATATATATATACACACACACACACACCTGTTTTTATCACCTTATCAACCCACGTGTCACGGATAAACAGCAAAGGCCTTTCCAGTTAGTTATAACTCATTCACGAAGTCCTCGAGAGTAAAATCCCAGCGAACAAGCTTCACCTCAAACTGTGTATCAACATGAAAGCAGCCCCCAACCTGTACACACTTTTGAAAGATTTGAAGAGGCGAGTTTTGTGAGCGAGAGCCAATAGGATTTGTGTCTGTGATAAGAGTTCACCAATCTGCACCTGAGGGCGGTCTACTATTACGGTCAATCATTAGAGGCTGACAAAAGGGAAGTTTCGCCCTTTCAGTTTCAGGTGTTTCAGGTGTGGCAGATGTTGAAACACAGAATACTAACTAGCTTCACACTAGCCTAAACTGAGCAGTAAAACAATGATGTTCTGCCTCGAACAGCTGATGCAGGACTGAATTCAAAATGATGTTACATATTAAAAACAACATGGATTTTAAATCCTGTAATAAACTTAGGGGGGGGGGGGGAAGTAAAAAGACAAAACAACTATTACTTTAAAAGGAGGTAAAGAACAGAGAGGGAGCTTTAAATACATATTATAAGAATACTTACAATGAATTATACTTTGGTATTAAAAACATGTCAGCTTTAAGTAGTTAAACTTTAGGCAAACTCTCAGCTTTCTGCAGTTTCAATTCACTTATTTCTAAGAATGTATATAGACAGCCTAACTGTTTTATTCTTAGAACCAGCATCCATTCATTCATCAACTCTGTACAGCACTTTTCATGTCTCTTTCAATAGTTTTTCAGAGTGATCCATGTTATGTTCTTTGTCTATGGGGTGTGTTTATCCATTCTTTCACAATGTACGAGTTGCAAAGCCCTTTAAGACTCTGTGATTAACAGCAGTACAAATAAACTGGGACTGACTTGAAGGTTTACTGCCAAGCAGCCCACTCAGTGGCAAATTGCTCAATTTCTCTGTAAAAGAATCCCAGCTTCTATAACTAACTATACATCTAAACAAGGGCAAAGCAGCACAACAGAAGAAACAATAACTACAGAAACATGCCAAACTATTCACAGACAATAACATCCCACAGAGAAATACACAAGTCACAAAATGAGAACATAGAGGATCAACATACATGCGCTCAGCTCTGTTATTCAAATATAAAGCCATCCCGGTCTGGCTCTGTGCCTAATGTGCAAAAAGGTCCGGGATTTGCTTCTGCCTCCGCTCACATGCAGAGAAAAGAAAGAAAAGAAAGAAAGAAAGAAAGAAAGGCAGGAAGAGGAGAGGAGAGGAGAGAAAGGTATGTGCACGGCATACTGAGAGAAAAGTTTCAAAAGTCTTTCAGTGTGAGAAAACACTGGCCGTTTCACAGCAACAGAGGAAAGTGTGAAAGACAAATGAACTCAGACGGGCCGTAGAATGGAAATCACAACAAAGACAGTCGGAGAAAGAAAGACAGAGTACAGAGGAGGGAAAGTGGACTCACTCAGTGGCTGCCAGGCGGTCGCATCTCTCAGCACTGCTCTGAGTTTCAGCTCCTCTGTGAGTCTGGACGGATGATGCGTGTGTGTGTGTGTGACGTGTGACTTTGTGTGTGGGATCAGAGCAGTCGTCAGCAGCAGCAGTGGTATGCAGGCTTGGCTCTGTTCTGCTGCATTTCTACTGAATAGCAGTGGGACAGACTGACATCACTGCATTCATCTCTTTTTGTCTCCTCCTTCTTCATTCCTTCACTTTCTTCTCTTATCTCACTTACAATCCTTTAATGCAACGGAGTAATTAAACAAGTTGATTACATATTATCAATCCCCATCTTTGTACTGTGTATCCTTTGCTATAAATAACTTTATAGCTTCATGTTTCAAATTTTCTCCCTTGTGACATTTAGCTACGTTCAAGGACGCAAGGAATTTAATTTCCCCTGACGGACTCTGTAACCTTTAGTAGCTACGTAGGACTGTTAACTAGCTTAACTTTATCAAACTGACAGTCTCTGCATAGCTGTGGTGTTTACCCCCCTTCTTTATTTTTCTTCCTCTAGGAAGTCCTGCTGGCTTTTGTATGAAACCATTAATCCCAACACCACATGTGCAGGAAGGAATCTGGATATTAATTCCACAGGATCTTTACGTCAACAGGTTGTTGACACTTAACATGCCAATAAGAAGTCATTGTTTTGTTGTCGCACCAGATGAATGGTGGAAATGTCAGTCACATGCCTCTGAGTAATTATAGCTATTAGCTGAGAACCCTACGTTTAATGCATATGCAGATGACAAACCTGTCTCTGATTGCTACGACCTGTCAGGGCTGTCTGGGTGTGACCTGAGTGTTTACAGGAAATACAATCGTGTTGTAAATAGTAGGTGCTCCTTCTTCACTTGCATTGTGTTTTATTTTGGTTTAGTTGGTGGCTGTGGCTAAAAAGTGACAGTTAGGTAACAAGATAATGGTAAATGACAAAAAAGAAGATTCTTTTATGTGTATGTCATTTATGAATAATTTCATAATGGAGAGATTCCAACACAGCACTTTGTCATTTGGCACTAAAGAAAATAACAAAAAACTAATAATAATTTATGACTTATAACTTTACTTTCCGTATTTGTTGAATTGTACGCTTACCTGTAGACAGATTTAACATTTGATCATATCAATCTTTTGTGCACCGACTACATGACTCTTTAAGTCACACTATCAAACGTGTTGTCCTTTATAATTAGTACCAGCTTACACTGTTATTCCCTAGGAAGTTATTTGGAAATAACGGACCAGCAAAATATAGTATCACCAATATCTGAAGTCAGCAAACTGAGTCGGGGATGTCAGTTAGCAGTTGAGTTAGCTAACATCAGCTAACATTAGCTAACATCAGCCAACATGAGCAATGCTGCTGGTCGAGTAGGGATATAGTGGAAAAAGACTGAGCAGAATTGAGCAAGCTGGCAAATATCACTTATCAATGAAATGTTTCATTTGTAAGAGTAAACATGTACGCTCTGTACACTTCAAGCTAAATGATGATGTAAAACGGTTGTGACTGTATCCCTGTGGTAAATTGTAGCTTTAAATGATACATTAGTTATAAAAGTAATTTGAAATGTGTACGAGTGAGGATGAAGAGAATACATTTTCTTGAAAACATAACTTCTGGTCTGACTTTCTTACAAATGCATGACCAAATATGTCATTTAAAAAACATCATGAAAACTTAGAACAGACTTGTAGTTTCTTTCAGTTGGAGTAAAATCAACATGCCATCAGTTCAGTGGAGATGTATCCAAAACTTCCACTGCACTTGGCATTACGCAAAATGAAACCACAGCTGTCATCAGTCAATACAGTTGAGTTTCCACCAAAACCTGTGTTTCAGTGAAACCAGACACCCCTCAGTTTGTCTCTGGTATCAGGGGAGAAAGCTCAAGGTCTCCAGACACATGAATACACTCATCCTTGTTCTGCTGCCTTTGTGAGGGCCAATATGTTGTCAATCACCACTCCTTAACGCCTTGAAGTTAACTTCTAACCCTGAGTCTGAATCTACATTTAACGTGCACCTCACTAGACCTAATTAAAACAATAACCCCAGCTGTTACCTAACTCTTACCCTTTGCTCAGTAACCCAGCATTACAGTAAGTTGGTAAAAGACATGTCTGTTGATTTTCACTTATGAACGTGGTGATATGTTGTGTGCACATAATGGCACTAATCAGACTTAAGGACACACCTTTTAAATTCCACTGCTGCTATCAACAATAGTTATTCAGTAGCAGGAAATATTTTTCCCACAGGGAACAAGGAATCTATGATTGTCTGTCATGGTCTTACCTTTATGTTTCCTTGGCATGGCACACCTTGGGAAATTCCCGGTGTTAACAAGGCATTGTCACCGTTTCTGAATCCACGAGGAGTGGATTAGACATGTGGTCACATTCAAATGGTAATTTTGCATGCACAGCACACTCTGCTGGAGGGAGGGGAGATAGCAGGTCAATAAGGATCCCAGTGTTATAAGGCAGAAAGGCCATTGAATATAATGCATCGCCAAATGACAGTAATACGGAAGACATGAGGGGCAAGTGAGATTTCTTTCCACTGATCCATTTTCTAAGTCTCGTCTGAATGCCTTTCTCTCCTGTGTATATTACTGAAGAACAGGTGAAAAGAAGGTTTGCCAGAATAACCTTTTTAGGTTTCTTTATTTATCTGTGAAACAGGCAAAAATAAAATTCACAGGAGAAAATTTAAGTTTTGCCAGGATAATCTTTCTAAATTAATGTTTATAGTCATAATACAAAAATAAATAAGCAACTTTTATTGATTAATTGTCAGTATGTAAATAGTTATGATTTTGAACTTGTCTAAAATCAGTGTAACCATTTTTTATAAAAAATACCTTGGAGCACTTATGTCTTGCGAACAAAAGTAAGAATAGTTATATAAATAGAAAATATAGGTTAATACTGCACAATTATTGCTCTTTATGTCCAAAACTGTAATATATAAATATTGTTATATTTGCTTGGTATTGTGTTAATGCCCCGAGGGTTAATCTGCTCTTCAGTCCATTTTAGGACACAGTAAACAACATTTTCCATGACCTTTGACCTCATTTTAAACATGGATCATTAGACAGACATCAAACAGAGGCATCCAACAAGTCTCTGTTCTCTGCTCAAAATCTGCATTATCTATCTTGTCTATCTATTAGTGTCTCTATGCTATTTTCAATTTACTAAATAAATTGAATACAACACAACAATTCAATTTACAATACTTCCCATCATGCTTTTGGGGCCTAATTCAACAATATGTTCAGGCAGATTTTCCATGGCAAAAGTATTTGTATTCCAACATGTTCTCCTCACAACCGCCCCATGTTTAATGCATGGACTGACTTGGAGCCTGCTCCGTGAAGAGGATGTGTATTAGCATGGATTCACATGGGAGACGCATTTGGTTAAACAGCCCACAAACTATCGCTTTAGTCCCCAAAGTAATTTAACTGGCAGTACAAGCTGTGCTAGAGCGTGCACCCTCGGGTGGTCGATGTAACATGCCACCATGATACCGTATGTTGACTATTGCTACATGATTTGCATATGCTGCTATCATAAGGCACATACAGCAATATTAGCATCCACTGTAGATATTAATGTACGAATGTTTCTGATAATCAGAGATTATTTTTACTGTAATCTGGTTTGTATGGAGTGGAAATTATGTCTTGTATTTTGTGTGACTTTCATCAGGGGAGCTGGTTCACTGATTGCATGATAGGGCTGAATAAAGTATAATGACTGTGAACATAAAGGAGCAGCATACAACAGTTAAAGCAGCATTTATTGACTTTTCGACTGACTTGTGAGGTAGTGGAATAAGCCATAAACACAACATTTGACGTAATATTAACTTTAGGTTAATGTAGCAAATGTGTTATTATAGTGTAATTTCTCATTGATCAGCTGGAGCGGCACAAAGGACAGGGAGTCCTACGTCGCCAGAGACCAACATATCTCATTATAATGTATGTTTAAATAATAATAAGTTATCACGTTTTGTCATTAACAAGATAAATAGTATATTAAGTAAAGAAACGTTTCTAAAGATGATAAGTTTGTATGTCATAATAACATGAAAAACACCTTGGTCTCGAAAATATCTGGCTCTTTAGCTACAAAATGCTCAATTTCGTTCACCAGTAAAGCACTAAATTTGTATGTCTGCTATTTGCTGCTGAACAGGTAGTGTACAGTTGGATTTTAAAGGTTTTTAGCTAAAAATAGATGCCTGCCCTGGCTGAAAAGGTTCACGAAAGCTGTGAGAGTGAACCAAAACTGTAAAGTTGAGGGCTGTAAAACCAAAACAATGAGCCGAAAGATAATAAGAGCTCCTCAGAGCTGAAAATAACTGCAAAGATAAGTGATGAATCTCTGTGCAATACGAGCTTCCCCTTTCATATTACACTCAGTCATTTGATCCATTGTTAATTTTAAAATATTGATTAGTGCAGCTTTCAATTACAGATGTTTGTGTAAAGTGTTCCTGATACAATATTTAGAAAAATATTGCTTAGAATGTGACGCAAAAGCCTCGATAGAAATTGAAATAGCATTACTGTGAGTAGAAGTATTCTTTTTGTGCAGCTATGCAATACTAGCCTTAAGCAAGAGTGTTAGCTGGGAGCAATGCCCACCAGGCTCAAAGAGAAAAGCAGACATAAAGCGCTGTAGAAACTGTCACATTTAAAAAGCAGCTGAGACCATCTTTCTATGTAAAGTAAAGGGAAAACACCAGGGAATTTTGTTATGACACTTAAATACACACAACACACAATGCAGCTTGTTTTTTTAATGTATTTTCCACTGAAACAAGTAAGACTAGTGAGCACTCTGGGACCAGACAAAGTGTCATGTACCAAAGATAGAAAACACATTTAAAACAAATTTGAGTGAGTGAGACACAGCCTTTGGTGAGATCGTGCGTGTGTGTGGGTGTCTGTCTGGACCCATCAGCGTAATACATTTTGTGCTGATTTATGACTGTATGCTCAAGGCCCTCTCTTGGTGGCCCTGACTCCTCACTCCTCTTAACCAGCCAGTAGGGGCTGCAAGTGATCAACAACTGCTTTAGTAATAACAGGCATTTTCGACAATCAGCTAGGCAACAAACAAGCCTTACCTGGTCATTTGAACTTTGTCCTTCCTCAAAAGTTCGGTCTCGTTTTGAACCAAAGCATCTGCAAATTAATTCCATACCCATTATGTAATGATCCACTAAAGTTAAGCACAATAGGAGATGAGTAAATCCCCATTTTTCTTGTCTTTGTCGCCATATTGACTGTAAGGGAGCCAGGAGGGACAACTGAGTGAGATTCAATTGGACTTTGTGTAGGAGGAGAGACGGCGACAGACCTGGTGTACATTTCTTTCTTGAAAAAACCTAGCACTGAGGTATGTTAATTTGCATATATATATGCAATATATTCTTTTGTCTAACGGATAACGCTGGTATGATCCTTTAGCCCAATTTACAGTGATGCTTCACTGCCAGTACAAAGGGTTTCATTTCATTCGGCTATGAGGTGGTTCAGACGCTGTAATAACTGTAATAACGTCCTTCAAATGGCATATGTTAGTTCATCAGAGCAAGAGGAAGACATTCAGCTCTATCTCTTAATGAAATTATATCGACAAGCTGCTAGAACTTTTCAACAGTCAGCTGTCCATATCTTTATACAACTTCCATATTTACAATTTTGCTCAGAGGGGTTGAGTGTGGCACCGTTGCTATGGGAACTGCTCTGTCTGTTGACCCGGCTGCCCAGCAGACCTATAGTTGGCACAGATACACACACACACACACACACACACACACACACACAAACACACAGTGTTTCTGACACACATGGCACATTCTGTCACCATGTTGGCAAGGCCCCCAGTGTTTTCCTTGTTTTTTTGTCTGGCTCTCACTCTCTCTCTCTCTCTCTCTCTCTCTCTCTCTCTCTCTCTCTCTCTCTCTCTCTCTCTCTCTCTCTCTCTCTCTCTCTCACACACACACACACACACGCACACACACATACACACACACACACACGAACACACACACACACACACACACACACACACACACACCCACAAACACACACAAACAGTATCTCTTCTGTTACCTTTATATTCGAGCTCAGTGTTAAGGACAAGTAGTCACAGGTGGAAGTGTCTGATTTGAGCAAATGAAGACCCTCCCCCTCTCTATTTGCCTCTGTCACGTGGAGGGATGTGTGTCATTATAACCCGCTTTTTCATGCCTGTGGATATAATGACCCAGATGACAGCCACACATGAGAGCCTGACACGTTTTCCCACACACACGCACACACTAGTGCTGACATGTTGTGTTCCCTTCCTCTTCAGTGGTAATGAATGAATGAGGAAGTCAATGGAATCACTGGAGTCCAGCACATAGCCGAGCAGCTAAATAATGATGTCCATACTGAAGGTAGGATTTTTTACTGAATCTGTTACATTCAGGCAAGACCAGAGAAAGATAATGTTGTTGAACAAGAACATTATGTCACAGATAATCTCCAGTGCTAAACATGTCAGCTCTTTCCCAAATGTAATAAATTACCAGAATACACAAGTCTTGTTTTTTAATGGTGGCAACACTTAGAACAGTTATATACTTTTTGATGGCACTAGTGACACTGTAACATCCATAGGCTATGCAACAACTTGACAGCCATCTACTGTTAGCATTAAATAAGTAGTTTAACATGCAGCTTATTCACTTTCCTTCTAGGAGTTTGATAAGAAGATCGATGCCACTCTCATGTCTGTGCATTAAGCACTGAGCTAAAGCCAAGAGGTGATTAGCTTAGCTTAGCATAGGATAAAAACAGAGAGAAACAGCTAGCCTTGCTCTCTCAAAAATACACCTACTAAGTCCTCTAAAGTTCACAAAAAAACATATTGTATCTTGTTTGTTTAATTCCCAACAAATACTTACATTGTGTAACTATTTATTGGGAAACAATGGCAGGGCATGCAGATAAAGTATTGCGCGTCAAAGAAAAACTGGAATTCCTGTTTACTTTCTTTAAAGAGTGCACTGGTAAACATCTCTTATCATTGCTGCAAAACAGAAACAACTCCTCAAATATTGCCATGGGAGGTTTGATTTGTGATTAGTGAAAGGCCGTGTAAAGATTCTGCTCCAGATTCTGAAGCAACTCATGTCATCTGTGTTCATCTTCAGCGATGAATCTGAACACACACACACACACACACACACACACACACACACACACACACACACACACACACACACACACACACACACACACACACACGCACACACAGATTAATTTGAATTAACAAATATCAGAGACGACACATGCTTTTACACTTCTGCTGTGAATTCCTCTGATCAAAATCAAAGACACAATCCATTTGCACACACATTCTGCAGTGTGTGTGTGTGTGTTGTATATGTGCCTGCAATGCTTCCTGCTTGTGTGTATGTGTGTGTTTGTGTGTGTGTGTGTGTGTGTGTGTGTGTGTGTGTGTGTGTGTGTTTATGTGTGTGCCCCAGCTGTCTCACAGAGCTCCCTGTTGTTTGGTCTGCCATAGCAGACGGAGCCAGTGCTGTAAACTCTGTGGATCGATGCTCGTTTGGAGGATTTCTCTATTTAATTCCACCTCAGTCAGCAGAACTTTATCCTTTTCTATGTGTGTGTGTTTGCGTGCGCACTCAGGTGTGTGAATATGTGTCCTTGTGTGTGTGCACATTTATATCTCTACCTTTATATTGAGTTGTCTGTGTGAGCAGAGGATGTGTGGGTGTGTGTGGATGCTAACATCCATGTGTGCACTTCTGTCGCCTACACACACACACACACACACATACACACACATGCAACCACACAAAGAGGTAGGAGTCTTGCAGCAGAGGCTAAAGACACACACACCATCAGTCTGTCTCGCACCTCCCCCTTGCTTTGATTATACTCACAACGCTATTACTTGAGCACACCAACATCAGCATATTGATTTATCTTCCTCACAACATGCTTTCATTTAATATGCTTACACACACACACACACACACACACACACACACACACACACACACACACACACACACACACACACACACACACACACACACTCCTCATGCCAGCACATCTACATCTTGTGATTGCACATTAGAACACACACACACAGGTAAATGCATGCATGATAGCCCACAAGCATAGACATACTCTGACACCACAGCCGTGCACATTAACACACTTATGTGCACCATCACAGGAGACCACCCACCCCAACACACCAAAACGCAAGCTGTTATATTTTCTCCTCTCCAGTTTACTCCCCTTTCCCTTCCTCCCATTGTCACATCAGGGATTTCCAGTGTCCCCAACACCTTGCTGCCGTCACAGCGCCGCAGATGTCACTTAGCTGCAAACCCACGTCTTCATTTCTGCATCCATCCATCCGTCCGCCTCTCGTGGGACACGGAGGAGGGACAGGGAGCAGTGAGTGCATGTGGGTGTGTGTCTGTTTATGTGTGTGTGTGGCTACAGAGGGGGAAGGGAGCAGGTTAATGAATTAGTAATTAGGATTGACGTTGCGTCTGCAGTGGGTTCCCCCCAAACTGTTTCCACCACTCTTTCTGGTCATCTGTGCATCCTCTGAACTCTCTTTGTCATCTTTAACCCTCTGCTCCCCCTCCCCTCCCTGTCTCCCCCCTCTCCTTGCAGAACCCCCCTCTACCTGTCTCACTTTGGGCCTCGCCCCTCTAACCTTCTCCTCCTCTTGTCTTCAAACACACACCAGGCTCTTTTGTTCTGTCCACATCCTCACTCTTGCATTCTGCATCGCTCTCTTCTTCTTAATTCTCCTTTTTCTTTCTCTCCTTATCTCTTTTCAGCCACTCCCATCTTCTTCTGTCTCGTTGTAATGTGCTATTGATCAAGTGGAGATCACTAGAGTGGAGGCTGAAGTTCTCAATCCATGCAGACGTTACAATAAAGCTTGACACTGCTCTGCAATATAAGGGCTGTATCCAAGAACCCTGAAGAAAACATCGTAAAATTTTGGCAGCAGACAATGCAGAGCCATATGTGTGATTGTTACCGCTGCTGTGCTTCTATTTACGACCTTGAGGTGCACTGGCAAGAGGATACTCTCAAAGGACTGTACTGTATGTTTTTAAAGACAATACAAAAGGTTTGCAGTGGCTCTTGGCTTGATTTTACTCGTTCTGGTTTTACCCGAGGGAGAAGAGTGAGAGTGGAAGAGCAGGTTGAAAGGGAGTGAAAAATGGGTGTTGGGTATATGCAGGTACAGTGGAAGAAATGTCCTCTATGCTTTATCAAGGGCAAAGTGGACAGAGGCTAATTTATAGTATATACAGTATGTTGGCAGATAACAATAATTTCTTGTCCGTCATTATGGCCAAGAATTTATTCACTTCGTGTTAGACATAGCGGGATCCATTTGAAATGACAATCACAGATATTTCAAACCTTGTTTATCACTGCCTTTCTGTCTAGCTAATACCTGGGGGAAATCAGACCGCCAATCCATTCCCAGCTTGACAAAGTATGTATATAAATATAGATACACAAAATAATATACACTCTAATAATAATCAGAAAATGTCAGTAAACACTGAAAGCTATTCATCTATGTTGTCCCGCCTACATAACTGATTGTCTTCTTTACAGTGGTTTAATAAGTGGTATTTCTCTTTTGGATAGGCTCTAATTATCATCCTGCCACAAACGAAGGAGTGCTGACAGTTTCCTCCAGAATGACTGGCAGACTAACTATTATGCCATTTCCGATTGCTAACAATTTGACCAAGAGAAATGTATGTTCTATGAAAACTATGTCTATGATAGACGTGTACCCCAAAAGTCTTTAGCTATTGCACAACCCTGCATAGTGGGGATTAATACTGAATGGAAAGATGGAAAACTTAAACAGTGACATTAGGTGCGCTTCCATCCACCTTATTTTATACGCTTCTTCAATTTGACTATAAAAAAACTGTACTTTTTTTTTTAAGTCTAGAAATATCGCAACAAAGCTTTTACTCTTGGCTGAGGTGGAAAAGTTAGAATATCAATAAAAGAAAATGCGACAAAAGAATGGAAACAGATTTAGAAAATGAGAGTAAATGATGATGTACACGAAGCGTGTGACTTCAACGTCTACTGAAGCTTCTGCTCTGCTAAATAATAATAATAATACATTATACTTGTATAGCGCTTTTCTAATAACTCAAAGACGCTTAACAGAGTGAGTAATACAAAAATAAATAAATATATAAACAAACAAAAAAGAGAGACTAAATTGTCTACTCATCACTCCAAGCAGATCTGTTGTAACCTTCCTCACATTAATACGTGAAACAAACAGACATGTCATATTTCTATCAAGTTTTCTACATCTTTCATTCCTAGAACACTAACACCACAGGCTAACAATAACCAGCGGGTCAAAGGTCAGAGACATATTGTTGTTACAATAAAAGAGAATTTAACATACTAAAATGTAACACAAGCATCTGATACTGATTGTATGGGCACTGTATCATGCAAAGTAAATCTGAGTTCTCCATCATTTGTCGGGGATTCACATTGCTTACTAATTCAAGCACTAAATTAACTTTAGGTGTAAGTCTCAGTTGCAGACTTGGCATTTGTTTTCATTTGTTTGGGAATGATTAGTTTTTAAACTATTTGTTGTATTGAGTAGCATATCTAAAAATCTATAAAAGCATGCTATTGACTGTTTCATGGGTCATGTTTTCCCTTGCAGACATCAAATTCCTATTTAAGCCAAACTACAGCATGACCAATGGTACATCCTGGATATGATAGCTGCAGTACTTTAGACTTTGGACAGAACTATTTGACTGTCTGTAAATCATCAGCATTGACTGTTTTTCTGGTAATTCCAAACTTTTTTTTGCATTATAGGTCATTTAGCAGATGCTCTTATCCAGAGCGATTTACAGTAATCCAACTACAGCATCTCCCCCTTAGGGTTAAGTACCTTGCTCATGTGCACAATGGCAGCCCTGGTATTGAACACACAACCATCTAGTGTTGTATTTGGAAGCCGTACCACTAGGCCACTCGGCCATCACCACCCTCTTCCGCCAATCATATGTGTTCCCAACGATCCTGTCTGGTGAAATAAATAAACTCAAAGTCTTCTGAAAACATCCTGGAACCCTCCCAAGGTCCTTTGGACATTCATGGACCTCAGTAAGTCTGGGAACCACTTGACACCCTTTACTTACTCTGAATGCAGCTCCTTTGATAAAGTTTAAATCCAACCCATTTTAATGGCGTTTTAATACAGTCTAGGACCAGGCAGTTATATCACCAGTGGTCAGAAAGTAGAAGGACTTGTGTCAACACAACTGTCAGTGCTAATCTTCCCTGCAGGCTACAGTGTCTGATATCAACAGGCCCTCGAGACACGTCCCGTTCACACCGCGAGGTAACCACGGGAGAGTGATGGTGCTCCCGAACAGTCCGAGGAGCGGAATTACAATTTCTCAGCTGCCATTCAAACACACAGAGACTCCACAGAGAGGAGGAGGCGGAGAGGACGCCTCCGTGCACCCAGCCATTCATCAATCCGCTCAGTAATCGCTCTCCGCCGCCCGGACCTCCCGCGCGAGCCTCGATACCAGCCAGCGCGGAGGCGCGAGACAAACACCACAAGCATCGGAGGCAGCGGCGGCCGTGAACAACGGTCGCACGCGCATACCGGTGAGAGGGGGGGGGGGGGGCAGCTGTGGGAAGGACGCTCAGCGTGGAGAGAAAAAAAGAGTCCGTCTGTCAGTGTTATTCCCCGGTGTGGATGTAGAGAGAGGAACACCGCAAAACTCTCATTTTCAGCCTCTGACTGAACGCATTTTACTGGTGAGTGAAGAAACGATACATTATTCTTTAACATGTTATAATTTTAAGCTAGTAGGGCTGTGTTAGGGCTAAACAATATGTTTGCTTGGTAATTATAACGTAGTGCATTCTTAGATATCGTGTATTTTAGTTTCGGTGCGTTGCGTCCTATTTTTCAAGCTGTGACCAAAAAATGCACACACAGCCTGCTGCTTGCTTGCACCGGCAGGCTGCAGGACAGCAGTGTTTGTGGAGCTAATATGAGCTGAAAGATATGCACCGTGCGGGCCGTGGGATTTTATGTTTTCTCTCTCTCTCTCTCTCTCTCTCTCTCTCTCTCTCTCTCTCTCTCTCTCTCTCTCTCTCTCTCTCTCTCTGTCCACCCGAAAAGAAAAAGAGAAAAGCGTTTCCTTTCCGCTTTTAGGATGACAAGTCGATCTTGAAACCCGACCAAGGTCTATTTTGGAGGAAAAGAAAGGCACCGGCCTCAATTGAGCTTGAACCGTGTCTCCCAGCCATCCTGTTGTCATGGTTACGGGCTCGAGGAGGCTGGGAGAATATGGCTGTCTCGCGCTGTGCTCTCTCTCTCACTCTCTCTTTCACAACACACACACATACACACACACACACACACACACACACACACACACACACACACACACACACACACACACACACACAGACGGAGAGAGACAATAAGCCTGGTCTATCTGGTGTTTGTTTATGTCTTTTTAAGTGTATTGGGAGACGTGTTGGAAAGAGAACCGAGCACATAGTAACCTCATTATACATTTTAAAGGGTATCCTATTATTCTATTTACATTTTAAAGGTAACTGAAGCGCTGATGAGATTTAAAGATCACAATCTAAGTACCTAGAATATTATAGAAATATAGTGATTTTATTTTACTCTAAGACTACTGATTAGACGTACAGTATCTTTGCCTCTACAGGATGTGGGTGGCTTCTTTAAAGCAGGTGTTTGATAGCAGCTTATTTTTCATCCCCAAAGCAAAGTCACTATTATCTTAATTATAGACATTTACACGTCTAGTCTAGATCCAATGTAATCCATTCCCCCCATACAACTGTGGGCTCTCCCAGGCAAAAGTGCAGCTATATCCAATGTAATCATCTTGAACCCAAGGTGTCAGACTTCCAGACACACCAGCAGCAGCTCCAGACCAAACTGATTCTCTCTTATTGTCCATCTCTGTGTTTTATCCCTACACAATTACTTTACTGACACAATGGTTGATCAGAAACAACAGTACCAAAACCCTTTAGGATGCAACATAAAACAAAAACAAAATCTTTCAGACCGTGAAAATGTATGAAAATTATATTATTATATTATGTATATAATAAGAACATTAATTGTTTGGTTTGCAAATATGTAAAACACATTAATACTTCATTTATATGAACTAAAATTCCAAAATGAGAAAGAATATGCAGTGTGTGTGTGTGTGTGTGTGTGTGTGGTAAAGAGTGAATTTGCATGACAAAATGGAAATGCCCAGGGAAAAATAAGATAAATCACCACATTACTCTGAGCATGTATTTAGATGTAAGCATTTAGAGTGACAAATGCAAGTGAATGGTTGACCTTGACAGCATAGAAGTGACATATTGGGGTGATTTGGGAGCTGGGTGAATATTACGCTCCAGTAGGCTGATGGTGTGGCTAGTTGGAGGCTCTGTGGTCATAATGGTGTGACTTGTAGGCAGGCGGGCAGGCTAGGAAAACACCCTGGACTTCTTCCAAATCCATATTATCCAGCTTTCCTGTCCCAGGCTAATGGCCAGGAAATGATTTTTCTTCCTCTCTGCCTGCATCTGTGCTTGTAGCACAACAGCATTTTCTAAAGGTGACACTGTGTGTGTGTGTGTGTGTGTGTGTGTGTGTGTGTGTGTGTGTGTGTGTGTGTGGGGGGGGGGGGGGGGGGGTGAGTGTGTGTGTGTGTGTGTGTGTGTGTGTGTGTGTGTGTGTGTGTGTGTGTATGTGTGTGTTGGCTGCAGTGCCAGTGCTGCACCCAGCCTACATATTACAGGGTCAGTAGGTCATTTATTGTATTATACTGCAGTGTTTTTCCTGAGCATTTCTCTCTGATATACTGATGAAGAAAGGAGGAGGGTAGTCCTTCGTATTCATATCTGATTAGCAGCTATCAGCATTCAGCTGATAGCTTCATGAATTTATTTTGATTGCTAATGAGCTCTTTATGAAAGGGATTTCGAGGGCTGCCCTGGTGATCTTGTGGTGGTTAAGGTATCTATTATGATATCTGTGGTTGGAATTGAAAACTGTTTGTTTGTTGTGTATCCGTCTTTATACAATATGTAACACTGTACTGATGTTGTATCTCTGTATTGGCTGCTTATTCAATTTGTGACATTAACATTTTAGAAGATGAGATAATCAACTCGCTGCTATTGACTGCAGTGAAGCACCAACGCTGTGTGCACGTCCCTCTCAGTACTGTGACGGTGCTTTCCAGTAAGAAAGCCTCACGGTGACACAGAGCACAAACAAAAGAACTGCACAATTGCTTTTTTTATTTTTATTTTTAAATGAATGCAGGCGGCACTACAAATGTAATGAGGTCAGACAAGTTAAAAGTGGTCAATTGGCTGCCTGTTCCACCACTTAAACTCAGTAAAAGGTGGTTCAGTGTTGCCCAAAACACAGCAAACGACAGATAGATAGATATATAGATTTATAGATAGATAAAGGTTAAGAATTTAGGAGATTAAGGTTTTTATGAAGAACACAAGTTTCTGTAATATGATGTTATGGTTATAATTTAATCACTTTATATTGCAAGTCATATCATATTGTGTCAGAAAACCAGGCAACATGATTTTCTTCCCTATTGTGATGGGATTGTCATTTGTTGAACTCTCAGGGAATGCTGGGTAATCCTCTCCACTGCACCATGTTTCAGCTGGGAGAGCAAGTTTTGGTTCCCAACCCTACCGACGATAGCAAGTATATTTGACTGCTCGGAATAATTGTCTGAAGGATTGTGTGTACACTATCGGTTGCATTAAGGGAAATGTTGGAGCAAGCATTTTTAAAGCTTACCAGGGACAAGAAGTCAGGATATCTCGACCTCTGCTGCTTTGATTTTCACATTTCTTTTAAGAAATCTGTTTCCTATGGGTCCCCCAACTTTATGGAAGTGTATTACTACATTTCTGAACCCTTTAACACTCTGGCATGGCAAAGTTACTTGTTTAGCTGCAGTTAATAGTTCAAGTCACAATTTTGAAATTGAATTATATTGAACTTTAGGATGCAATGCAGCAGCTGGGAGGACTTTCTATTGCAGTGACGTCTGCTCATCCTGAAGAAGTCTTTCTTTACTTTTTTACTTTTCCAGTCTGATTACCTCAGTGTTGTTTCTTTGGCATCTCTCTGCCTCTACAGACCAGTCATGCTTATCGGCGGAGAGTCCCAGTGGACTGTGGCTCTATGTTTTAGGGATCAATAAATTACGCCATGGTGCATGTCTGTGTGTGCTATGTGGTGTTTGTGTGTGTATCAGAGAGTGTGTGCATTTGTCTGAGTGAGACAGAAAGACAGGCAGAGGGTTAGAGAAAGATAAAAAAGACACAGGAGACAGAGAAGAGCTATTTAATGGCGACTTGGACTTTTATCCCACATCATCCTCACTGGATTGATAGTTTATAGGCCTGGATGGACATGTTGTGTCTGTGTGTTGTGCACATGATTGACAGATGGTCTGATCGCATTTAAAGGAAATTGATAAGGTTTAAGAGTCCCAGTGTTCTGCTGACAAAAGTGCAATGCAGTAAGTCTCTTCCATTGTATACATAGAGACACAAAGACTGACACATACATGCACACATAGTCTCATAGCCCCCCACACACCCTTTCTCTATCATTGACTGTGTTTTTCTTCATCTGTGCGGGGTGCCTGAGCACATCTTCTCTTCCTGCTCAGCAGCAGCAGACATTGTGCTGCTCACTTCCACAGACTCTTTTTTTCTGGTGGATAAGACCTATTTACCTCAATTACTGCAAAATGAGAGGCTGAGACAGAGAAAAGAAAGAGCGGAGTTAGACTGTGAGATGGCAGAAAACGTAATGTAGAACGGATGAAGAGGAGAGTGTGGGGAAAAAAACAGGACACTGGAGACACACTCAGAGGGAGAGAGAGACACACACAGACACATAATTCCCACTTTGCACGTCTGTTTCATAACGGTTCACTGTTTCATTTATGGAGCTGTGTCACTGTTTTGTTTGTGTGTGTGTGCATTTGACTGTGTGTTAATATGTGCAAATGCATCTTTGTGTAATCGCATTTAAATGGATGCAAATTGTGCTTTTTTGCATACGCCTAGTACATGTGCGTGAATATGAGCTCCATTGGACTAGAACATTTCCAAATATTCGTTATGAGTTTAGGATTATTTTAAGATCATACTAATCACTGATAAGCACATAATGATCCATGAATGATTTAGTCATGAACATATTTCAGATTTATTTTTTACTGTATGTTAGTGTGTCATAATGAGGTTAATAAATCATATGCGATCCATACTGTGAGGTGGCATGTGATTGCTGTTCCTACAGATTTACAGTAGGCCTAATATTGAGACAAACTGCCTGGTGACTAATAGGTAATGCAAAGGATTCCCATGCTCCTTTGCGAAAAAAGAATGAGTAGGACAGTCACTGATCACGTATGCAGAAACAATTTGTTCGAGGATCAGTCAAGTTCTTTGAGATCATCACGCTTTCAACAGCAGTCAGAGTGAGAAAGATTAGAAGTCACTCAGAGAGACACACCGTGCTTGGTTGTGAAAAAAACCAATACATACTATTTGCTGATGTTACACTGTATTATTTTTACACTACTCGCTCTTCTCAGAGTGACAGAAGACAGTTTCCATTCATTCACACTGTTATGTGACGAGGAGGATAATGTTGTTGGCTAATTCTTGGCTTCGAGTGCTCCAACAATGACATTTGTCAGTATTTGAGACTGTGTGACAACATTAGGTCCTAAAATGGGAAAGGTCTACTGTAATTAGGAGCAATCTTCCTGACATTCTTGGTTCTTCGTAATTTGCATCATCTTTTTGCAGCTGTGATGAAACATTTAGTACGCCTCTGTGTTGTCCTCGTGCTCAGGGGCTAAGCCAAAGCACTTGCAACATCATAGATACTAAATTGGCTCAGATCCTAGCCTGCCACAAATCTTTCCTCTCTAGCATGATCCTGTTTCTTCTGCACATTTTGATCAAAATAAAGCAACAATTCTAGACATTTCCCAGATAAACCACAGAGTGTGTTGGCAGGGTTTAGTATGATCATTTCAGTTTAACTAGGTCCTTACCTGCTTCTGCCTGCCATTAGAAAAGCCTTGAATCCCAGGAAATGTTTTACTGCCGTTGTGCTGTAAGTCCCCTGCTAGGGATGATTCAGCAGAGCAGGATCTAATGAGGCTAAGGACTGTCTGTATCAGGCAGACAGGGCTGCTTCCTGGCTGCAACAATATCAGAATGCAAACATCCTCTCCAGCAATGCAGGTTTGAGCTTCATAAAATGTGCGTCATTCGTTTTGCTAAATGCACTCCAGCTTGACTGAGCCATATCAAAATGAAGTGGACAAATAACCACACACACGTTATGTACTTTATTGTTGGAATAATTGCAGAATTATTGTGATTTCTCTTCATTGTCAAGGGTTAATATCGGGTCCTGACATTGTACCATTGGATCACATAAAAGCAAATGGAGACTACATGAAATATGTAACAATGTGTTCTTTTTTGGTTTGGGAAATTGTAATGCAAATAAGAATATCTTTTTGATAGTGATATATAGCGCATCATAATGTAAATTAACAAATGTATGTAAAATCAAATAGAAAATAATCCAATTGTTTGAGACTGGAATTGTATTCTTGACCAAAACAATCTCCCCACAGGGTCCTACTACTAGCTGTTCTGAAGCTTTCGATCACATTAATCCACCTCAGAAGATAAAGTTTGCTCAATTCTGAGCAGTATAAGGACTTGTTGTTATATTGGCTTAAAAGATGAGATTGAAAGTTCATTCCTGACCTTGAAAATTGTGTGATTCAAATGATAAATACTTCAATTAATCTATTATCAAAATTGTTGGGTAATCAATTATCTTTCAGTCGGTTAATCAGCTAATCATTTCAGCAACTTATTATATTATTCACACAATCATCAGAATGTTAATTAAAATATTTATACTCACAAAAAAATCCTATTTTTTATAAAAAGAATAATATATCAGCCTGCCTTAATTCAAACATTACTGACTCTCTTCAGAACCGTAATTAAGAGCTGCTCATTAGCATTTGCCCTTGAGCCTCAGTCAGGATAGACCTGCTGTACAGAGGGCTCTGCTGCTCAGCCAACAGTGCGGGGGAGAGTAACACTAGACTATGAGAATACATGTTTAAATCTCAGGATACTATCATGCATTTACACAAAGCACAGTCACAGCGGGGACGGAAACAGATAGTTAGTTATTCAGCTGTGAAACCTCCACATAGACAGAGAGAGCGGATGAGCTGGCAGGATCATTTTGACAGGAATCAGTTGAGCTGTATTAAATCTCTCTCTGTGGCTGCCTGCCTGTCTGTCTGTGTTCATCGGCTTTGTACTTTATCTACATTTTTCTGCCATCCTTTCAGAGATGTTTTGGGATCATATGGTGCAGAGGACAAAGTGTTTCAGACATATGCATCTCTTTCTCCCTCTAACACACACATATACTCCTAATTACACACTGCAACACAGCAGCTGTTTCTTTTGAGGTGACCTCTGTGACTTGTGATAAAGGCTAGAAATAATCAAATGACTGTATTAGTATCTGCCATAGTTATTATAGTAATTTTATAAGATTTCCTTCTCCATCTCCTCATTTTCTCTTGTTACTTTGTTTTAATTTCATGCTGATTTTCCTCTCTGTCTCTTCTGTCTCTGTTTATTTTTCTCTGCAGAGGGTCCTCCCTGGTTGCTGATCTGAAGCTCTGGTCCTCATCTCTGGCCGGGGTGGACAGACTCCTCAGTGAAGAGCACCATGACCCAGGAGGGGCAGGCTCTGCCCTCTCCCACCCCACCAGAGAGCCAAGTGGAGCCCAATACAGCCACAACCGACCCACCCACAGAGACACACAGCCAGGCAGAGCTGGACAAGCTGGGGGCCGTGGACAAGGACAAGATAGAGGAGGGGAAACAACAAGAGATCAGAGAGGGAGAGGAGGAGGCACAGGGGGAGACACACAGGGAAGGAGAGGGGAGGGGAGAAGTAAAGGATGAGGGAGGAGAGAATGAGTTGAAAGAGGAGAGGGGAGATGAGGATCAACAGACAGATGGAGGGGCGAAAGAAGAGAGGGAGGGGACGAGAGGGGAAGGATGTATAAATGTGGAGTTAAGCTCAATGGGGGAGGAGGCAACACATGAGGCAGAGGGGATGAAAGAGGAAAAAGAAGAAGAAGAAGAAGAAGAAGAAGAAGGGAAGGAAAAAGAAGAGATGCAACCGTCTACAGAGGAGGAGGCAACTCACCCTCAACAAGCTGGGCGGTTAGTTCAATCTCTCATCATTACTGTGGCACTCTGCCAACATATATATCGCTGTTAGGGTGTGGAAATCTTGTGACTACATCTTTGACCTCTAGGAGTCAAAGTATGACATGTTCATTTCGCTGACGCTTTTGTCCAAAGCGACTTACAATTATTATGTTTTATGTGTGTTCACAAGAGAATCAATCATGCACAAAACATCACATGAGCTGTTTATTTATAAGCTTGATAAGCAGACTGATACACACACAAACACTGGTACTGTTACTCTGGTACATAATTAACACAATTTGCATTTACAAAATGAAAAGGCAAAATGCTTGAACTAAATGAGCTGAGAGGAAACAAACAGAGGAAAATGGTCTAATTTTCAAAGAGCCGGAGGACCCAGTAAACCAATTTTAAACCAACAAAGATAGGGAAGGGTTGGTGAACAGTTCAAACTGTGGCACAAGTAGACATGTCTATTAATTAGTGAGAGGCTTTTGAGAAAAAAGTAGATCAAATAAAATACATAATAATTAAATGGGCCCTCAGAGAGTGCAGACCTCCACCAAGGCCAAATGCCCTATCTTGCAATGTTACTGTAGTACAAATGAAACATTAATTTGTGTATTCACACTGTGATTCGGATGCGCTCTAAAATGTAATGGGTTTCTTTTTTCAATAAAAAACTGGGCCGGTAGTCTTTCCGTAAACCTGCCGACAAACAAACCGAACCGAAAGCATAACCTTGGCAGAGGTAATAGATAAGAAAATTACACATTGGTGGTTTTATGTCATACAATAACACACTGATACAATAATGCAGTTAACATATATGTAAATTAAGCAGTTTACTCTTTTATTAATTGCTAATTTTATGAGTTATTTCACTCCATCAGAGCACCACATTAGATTCATATTCGCATACATAATGGGATGAAACAGTGGAGTTTTGACAGGACAGGGGAGATGATCTTCCACCAACTCACTAAGTAGGAAATTTGACAGTGCTTTTTAATCTTTCATCTTGCTTCAATTGTCAGTGTGGCTATTCAAGTTGAAATATTTGCACATTGTGCGTACATTTCCTGAATGAAGAATGATTTCAGCAATGAATATGAATGATCTGCTCTGCATGTGTGCCAATCTCAACAAAGAAACTTCTGGATGTTTGAGTCATATGCTAAAGATAATTTCACTCTTTCCTTTTCTTTTCTTTTTCCACGTTGAAACAGACAAATGGCAAATGGCATAGGTGGGAATGATGACGACGAGGAAGCAGGTGAGGAGGACGAGGGAGGAGATGAGGGGGGGACTCATACACACTTGGACACTTTCAGCTCTAACTTTGAGACAACTGTAGAACAGGCCGACATAGAGGTGGAAGAAGAGGACGAAGAGGTCCAGAAAGAAGGAGAAGGGAGAGAAAACCATGACAGCTTCAGCTCGGCGTTTGAGCAGATTGTTGAGCAGGTTGGAGTTCAGGATGAGGAAGATGAGGAAGACGAGAGGGAGTTGGAGGAGGAGAGGGAGAAGGTTAGGGTGGACAACAAAGACGGCTTCAGCTCCACGTTCGAGCGCATCGTGGAGTCTGCCCTGCTGAGGGGCGGGACCTGCTACAGCAGCCTGGACTCTCTGGACGTGCTGTCACTCACAGATGAGACAGACAGCTGCGTCAGCTTTGAGGCACCACTGACGCCGCTCATCCAACAGAGGGCGCTGTTACAGGGTCCTGAACCCCTGGAGCTGGAGCTGGAAACCGTTCAGGAGCAAGAAGGGGCTGAGGCCGGAGCAGACTCCCCAGGTGACCTCATGGCTGGGGAAAACTGTGGAGCTGGAGCTGTCGCTGGAGTAGGAGGAAGCCCGCTGAGGACCACCATACCAGGGAGCAGGTCAGAGTTTGTGCTGAGCCAGACCGGACGCTGGGCCATCCCTAATGGATACCACACAGACTCCCAGAGAGCCATGGAAGGTTGTGGAGCCATGATCAACTCTGTCAGGTAAGGACTCCAGTTTTTAGTCCTATGTTTAGTTATTTATGAATTTAATATGGCTTTTATAGCACCCTTAAAGGGACAGTTCACCTCAAAACAAAAAATACACTTTGTTTCTTTTTGGTGTGAGTTTCCGAGTGTTGGAGATATCGGCCGTGGAAATGTCTGCATTCTCTCCAATATAATGGAACTAGATGGAACTCGACTGGTGCTCACAGGGCCAAAAAAATACATTTTAAAAACTCAAAAGCAATTTCTCTTTCCATAAATCATGTCCCGGTTACTCAAGGTAATCCCTAGACTTTGCGGTGAGCAGTTTCATGTAGGAACAATTTTTTTTAATACCGAACAACACCAGCAAAAAGATTGCATCTACTCGTGGATGAGAGGCTCGTTACAGCGCGAGATGTTAACATTAATGTTTCCTCCTTGGCTGAGCTGTATAGGTTAGCTAGGTGAGAAGATACACGCTTCTTACTGCGTGGTGATGGGAAAATGGGAATTGCTGCATCGCTGTCTGACACAATGTCTTCTTTTATATTAGCACTCGGAATTACCAAAATCAGAATTGTTCAAATCCTTCACATAGGAGCTTTTAAGTAAAACTCCAACAATGTACAATATACCGTATTACAACTAGAGCCTGTTTTTACTAATAGAATTAAACGCAGTTTTTTTATAACTACCCAGACATCATGATGTGTACAGATATTGGAAGGATCGTAGTTGTGATGTTTATTTTTTCTGTGTCGTCCAGACACTGACGTTCAGATTGTGCTGCAGTCTTCATTCTTTTAATCTGGCTGAACGTAACAGTTAAAATACACACTTTCTGTTCATCCTGAAGGAATATTTAACTGCATGTTTCACAATGGCACAGTAACAACTGTTCCACTATAATCAAACTGTCCCTGTAGAGGAAACATGACTTACACACAGCCTTAGATATAGAGTGGACATGTTTTTGAACTACCTACTACTACTATTTTATATTTTGCATGCTTAAATTACATATTTTAGTGTGTGTCCTGTTGCTGCCAGGCGGTGGAGGCTTTGGATAGATATCATACTGTTGTCCTGAAGTCAAACGGCTTTGACCTTGGCTCAACCAGCAGGTGGCGTGAGCATGGTGAGACCCAGCTGTGGGCCCTTCAGAGAGGGGGCAGGGAGGTTGGTTGGGGGTGAATGTGGTTGGTCTGCTGGTTCAAAAGGAAGTCATTTGTCTATACATGTAAACTCTGTTGGCAGGAAAATACTTACCCGTCTACCCAACCAACCAACACAAAATACTAGGCTCATGTTACTCAGCTCAAAATCCTTCATATCTTTGGAGAAGGAGAGAAGGAAAGCTGTCATGGTTGGATAGTTTTGTGCCCTTCAGCGCGTAAATTACATTCACACAACAGGCTTAAACAGCAACAAGCAAACAAAAAGGCAGTACTAAAAAAAATTCAAAGATGCAGTGGGATAGCTTTTACATTTTTATGCAGTCACTGTTTAAGCAGGGTTGTTGCATTTGAAATGAGACAGCTCCTTCTCCTGCTGGAAGTGAATAAGAGCCTGGTAAATCCAGACAGCAAAGTTCATGAAGCAGACCTGCACAATGCAGCTGGGGTATTTGCTTTCTTTAAACATTTTGCCTAAAGCGTACTTGCACAGTAGGGAGAGATAACCTCTGTGCTGCCAAATTACACAAGGTTTATGCATGACAAAATACCTTTTTTGACCGGAAACAGAATTTGTAGGACTAGTGTGGTGGGTTCATATGCAAGATTAACACTTGAAATGTATACAGCAGTATGGAAATAAGACACAGGGTGCCTGTCAGTATAATGAATCACTTAGATGAACTGCACAGCAGGAGTATCCTTCTCTTCGTCTCAGATAGCCAGCTGATATATATGACATTTTATACTATTATCTCGTTCTCATCCACTTTGTCCATCATTTGCATAGACCCAGAGGAATTGTGGGGAATACAGCAACAGCTGACGGTACTTTCTTACATTTAATTATCTTAATAGCACTTAAGAAGGTTGAGGAAGACAGTGCAGAGCCACTGAAGGGGGAGGTGGTAACAGAAACCATATGAGAAAAGCCATGTAACCTGAACTATGGCTATAGGTCTGTCTGTCTGGCTTGTACACAATCCCTGTGGCTTGTTCTCCCCCTGCACAGTTTCTGTTACAAACCTACTGGAATGCCAAAAAGATGCACAGACCTCCGACACGATCCGCTCGACTAACTGCTGGGATTTGTTCACAGACTCTCCTGGTGCTTCCACAGCTCAGTTTGAGGTATTGGATGAACCGAGGAGTTAAGATGTCGGCTCTGTTTCTCTTCACTCTCTCTCTCTCTCTCTCTCTCTCTCTCTCTCTCTCTCTCTCCCCCCCCCTGTCTACAGATGTTGTCCTTTAAGCACGGCCTTGCTTCCTGACCACCAGCGCCAAACTGAATGAGCTATTGTTTATGTCATGACATCATCGTCTTCAGCTTTCCTCTGCCCAGCAGGGTCTTAGAGTGAATGTGTGTGTGTTAAGTGAGCGATTATTGCTCTATGCTAGCCAGCTTGCCAGACATTTGAGCACTTAAATCTAGAGTGGATACATCTGCTAGTCAGTCTTAAAGGGATATTTTAGGTTTTAAATTCACTCACAGTATCCAATTCATCATGAACCATAGGTCCTTAATGTGTGTTCAACTTTAGTTTGTTTCAGGATATTAAAGGACGGAGTTCCAAGCATACAAGCATGAGCAATTTAACGCAAGTCAATGGAGGTAAAAGCCATTACTTTACAAATCACAACGTAGTCAAAGTTTGTTTAGTTGTAATATTCTTGAATAGAGCATGCAACATTTTAAAATAATTGCTTTTCAGCCTAATTCTTTTGAAGTAGCTTGAAGTAGCATGTCTAAAAATGTTAATAATGAAAACACTACAGCACCAGTGAAAGGTTTATTTTTTTGGATGGACTCTTACGGACCCAGCTTACAGTGAATAGACAGACGGGCTGTTATAATTTCTTTATTCACATATTAAAAGCTTTTAATGATTCACAACATCTGTAAAATGGATGTGTTTCAAAGCAAAATAATAATTATTGCATGCTGTAAGGCTGCTACATACATTCACATATATTTTTAACATGCTTTTGCCCTTTTCATTTCTTCTTCTCTTTTTCACTCCATCTCTTTGTGTGCTCCATCTTACCTGCTGCTTCTGTATTCATTTCTCCACTTTATCCGTCTTATCTCACTTCATCTCATCTCCGCCCCACCCCCCGCACCCGCCGCCCTGCCCCTTTCTTCTTTGCATCACCTCGTTTTCCATTTCCCCTACAGTGCTCTCCTGCTTCTTATCTTTCATTCCTCTCCTCTCTCTACCTCCATTCTTCCCGGTGGGTAGCCACAGAATTGGCGCAGTTACACATTTTGGCACTTCGGGCGTTATGGACAACTAGTTTTCACTGCAGGACTGAGCAGCTGCAAAGCAATGGATAAAAAATGGCAAGTTAATCAGTCAGTCAGTCAGTCAACTTGGCAGACATTTAGTTGTTTTATGGGTCAGTCAGTCCATGTGTTTGCCTGTCATCCAGATTTTCTGTTTGCTAGATAGCACTACTCAGATCATATTCCCATTCACATGCTAAAGAGCATATCCCAACTAGACATAAGAAAACAACACAGAGAGTCTACAGCCACTTCATATGCTAATGTCAGTATGCTAACATGCTCAAAATGACGATGATAAAATGCTAATGTTTAGCAACTATACATTTTGATAGGTGATAGTAAATCACCAGTGTTGCCGGTATTTACAACTTAAAATGTTGACCTTATGGTGGCGCTAGAGGTAAGACAGATGATCAGCAAAGTCATTATGATTCATCCTCTGGGCATCATGAATATCTGTACAAAATTCCAAGCAATTCGTCCAATAGTGGCTGAATAATTTCATTCTAGATCGAATTGGGGGAGACCAAAAGACAGACATTGCTGTCCCCAGATCCCTAAAGCCATTTCCTTTTAATAGATACATACGAGTCTATCACCCTGTGGGCCCACCACTCACAGGAAGAACCGCTGGGGTCGGGTGCGCTGTCAGACGGGTGGCAGGGATGGTCAGGGACCTCGACGGACCAGACCCGGGCAGCAGAGGCTGGCTCTGGGGACGTGGAACGTCAACTCTCTGTGAGGGAAGGAGCCGTAAACTAGTGCGGGAGGTGGAGCGCTACCAGTTGGATCTGGTGGGGCTTACCTCTACGCACAGTCTTGGCTCTGGAACCGTACTCCTGGATAGGGGTTGGACTCTATTCTTCTCCGGAGTTGCCCAAGGTGTGAGGCGTCGGGCGGGTGTGGGGATACTCACAAGCCCCCGGCTGAGCGCCGCTACGTTGGAGTTCACCTCAGTGGACGAGAGGGTCGCCTCCATACGCCTTCGGGTTATGGGGGGGAAAACTCTGACTGTTGTTTGTGCCTATGCCCCAAACCGCAGTTCGGAGTATTCGGCCTTCTTGGAGACCCTGAATGGATCCCTGCAGGGGGCTCCAGTAGGAGACTCCGTAGTCTTGCTGGGAGACCTTAACGCGCACGTGGGAAACGATGGAGACACCTGGAGAGGCGTGATTGGGAGGAACGGCCTCCCTGATCTAAACCCGAATGGTCGTTTGTTGTTGGACTTCTGTGCTAGTCATGGAATGGCCATAACAAACACCATTTTCGAACATAAGGATGCTCATAAGTGTACATGGTACCAGAACACCCTAGGCCAAAGGTCAATAGTAGATTTTGTGATCGTATCATCTGATCTGAGGCCGCATATTTTGGACACTCGGGTGAAGAGAGGGGCGCTGTCAAATGGTCACCATCTGGTGGTGAGTTGGATCAAGGGGTGGGGGAAGACTCTGGACAGACTTGGTAAGCACAAATGGGTAGTGCGGGTGAACTGGGCACGTCTGGCCGAAGACCCTGTCCGGGAGATCTTCAACTCACACCTCCGGCGGAGCTTTTCAGACATCCCTGTGGAGGTTGGGGGCATTGACCTGAGTGGGCGATGTTCAAAACGTCTATTGCTGATGCTGCGGTGAGGAGCTGTGGTCTCAAGGTCTTAGGTGCCTCATGGGAAGGTAACCCTCGAACATGGAGAAGGATTTTTCGGTCGGCCGTCCGGAACCTCAGGAGGGGGAAGCGGGGAACTATCCATGCTGTGTACAGCAAGGGTGGGACCCTGCTGACTTCGACTGAGAAGGTTATCGGGCGGTGGAAGGAGCACTTTGAGGAACTCCTGAATCCAACTAACACGCCTTCTATGGTAGAGACAGAGCTGGAATCTGATGGAGGACCATCGTCAATTTCCCTGATGGAAGTCACTGAGGTAGTCAAGCAACTCCACAGTGGCAAAGCCGCAGGGGTTGATGAGATCCATCCAGAAATGCTGAAGGCTTTGGGTGTTGAGGGGCTGTCTTGGTTGACACGCCTCGTCAACATTGCGTGGAAGTCTGGGACAGTGCCTAGGGGGTGGCAGACCGGGGTGGTGGTTCCCCTATTCAAAAAGGGGGACCAGAGAGTGTGTGCCAACTACAGGGGTATCACACTTCTCAGCCTCCCCGGTAAAGTTTACTCCAAGGTGCTGGAAAAGAGGGTTCAGCCGATAGTCGAACCTCTGATTGAAGAGGAACAATGCGGATTCCGTCCTGGTCGGGGAACAACGGACCAACTCTTCACTCTCGCAAGGATCCTGGAGGGGGCCTGGGAGTACGCCCAACCGGTCTACATGTGTTTTGTGGATCTGGAGAAGGCGTATGACCGGGTCCCCCGGGTGATACTGTGGGAGGTGCTGCGGGAGTATGGGGTGAGGGGGTCACTTCTGAGGGCCATCCAATCCCTGTACGTCCAAAGCGAGAGTTGTCTCCGGATACTCAGCAGTAAGTCAGACTCGTTCCCAGTGAATGTTAGCCTGCGCCAGGGCTGCGCTTTATCACCAATCCTGTTTGTAATTTTCATGGACAGGATATCGAGGCGTAGTCGTGGATGAGAGGGGTTACAGTTCGGTGGCCTGAGGATCTCATCGCTGCTCTTTGCAGATGATGTGGTCCTGATGGCGTCATCAGTCTGTGACCTTCAGCAGTCACTGGATCGGTTTGCAGCCGAGTGTGAAGCGGTTGCGATGAGGATCAGCACCTCAAAATCTGAGGCCAAGGCTCTCAGCAGGAAACTGATGGATTGCCTTCTCCAGGTAGGGAATGAGCCCTTACCCCAAGTGAAGGAGTTCAAGTACCTCGGGGTCTTGTTTGCGAGTGAGGGCACGATGGAGCGAGAGATTGGCCGGAGAATCGGAACAGCGGGGACGGTATTACATTCGCTTTACCGCACCGTTGTGACGAAAAGAGAGTTGAGCCAGAAGGCAAAGCTCTCGATTTTCCGGGCGATCATGACCGAAAGAACGAGATACAAGCGCCCAAAATGTATTTTATCAGACGGGTGGCTGGCGTCTCCCTTAGAGATAGGGTGAGAAGCTCAGCCATCCGTGAGAGACTTGGAGTAGAGCCGCTGCTCCTTTGCATTGAAAGGAGCCAGTTGAGGTGGTTCGGGCATCTAGTAAGGATGCCACCGCCTCCCTTGGGAGGTGTTCCAGGTACATCCAGCTGAGAAGAGACCCAGGACTTGGTGGAGAGATTATATCTCCTCACTGGCCAGGGAACGCCTCGGGATCCCCCAGTTGGAGCTGGCGGATGTGGCCCGGAGAAGGGAAGTTTGGGGTTCCTTACTGGAGCTGCTCCCCCCGCGACCCGACCCCGGATAAGCGGTAGACGATGGATGGATGGCATACGAGTCTATGAACACAGATGTTTTACCTGCAAGACACACAGCTCTGAACATGGCGACACAGCATGAGTGTTTGTTTTAAAGAGTGTATGTAAATGACAAAACAGTGGAGGAGACAGAGAGTAGTGTGTCTTTTCGAAAAATTCATTGGCATGCAGAGTAAAGCAGTTGGATCACCATATGTGTCTCTGTTACCGTGTCATGAACCAGTTGTACACATGTCTGACATTCATTAATTCAACTGAAAAATCAATGTCTTACTTCAATTATTCTCACCGTTAACAGTTGTCATTATGTGGTACAGCAGTGGAAAGAATCACCACCTTCTCACTGATTTTCATTCAATCAAAATATTCAAATGGATTCAGATGGCTTTCAAACCTTGTAGCAATGTTTTTGACAACCTTAGTGCATACAGACTCCGTCCAAAATCTAGGCTTCAACTTTCATAACAGACTGGGCTTTGATGACGCCCCGGGCAGAGACGAGAAACCTAATCTCACCTCAGCCAAACTCTCCTTGTAGATCCTCTTGCTGCTACTGCTGATTATTCTGACATCAGTGGATGAAGGAAGTGAAGTCGGCAGCTGGCCACAGGGACATAGGAAACATTGTCAAGTATTGCAGATGTTGTAGACAAGCCATCCAACACATGGAAATAAGAAGTGAAGGGCTTCTTCCAAGCAGTCAGGGATAGTGTTGAGCCAGTGTCTTAGTCAGTTTACCTGCATGCTACTTTCAGCCTGTACATCATGTAGTTTGTCAGCCTGTTAGACTCACGATCCCGTGATTAATTAGTCAATCAATCTGTTACTTTAACAGCTGTGTCCCTCCGTGCCCTGTGGGAACCATCTAAGGTTGAAGTTTAACCTAACCCATAGAGAATTAAACCGCCATGAAAATACACTAATTTCTGTCTGTCTGTCTGTCTGTCTGTCTGTCTGTCTTTCAAGTAGCTTACTGCTGTATAAGCCATCTAGATCTGCACAGTGGAGCCAACTAGTTGAATGCTGCTTATGCGATAATGCAACCAGTGGTATAGCATTCATGTACACAATCAAGCACAAACAGAAATTATTCGGAGAAAGGAGGCTGACAGGGATACGCCACTTTAGATCATTATGCACAGAGTCACATCTAAGAACAAACTAATATACAAAAGTCATGGCATGGGATGTGTATACTATCTGTCTGTTCACTTATGCATACATTTGACTCATGTACATGGATGCAGTATCTCTGGTTGAACATTTGCATGTGTGTGTCTATGTGTATCCGTTTGGGAAAAGATGCTGTGAGTGTGTGTTCCTCCCCCTAGCTTGCGAACCCCCTAGATCTAAGCCCAAGCAGAGCAGATAAAAGCCAGGCTCAGTTGTTCCATATCAGAGAAGCAGCTCTGCCGTGTGGACTAATCTCTTTCATACACAACACTGTCAAGTGCAGAAACGCACACGCACATAAAAGACACATGAGCCAGCAGCATGCATGCGTAAACAGAAATGCGCATAATGCTCGTACATCCTAATGCTCGCTCAGTGACGCAAATATGAAAGCTTTCATGTCTATCTTTCCCTATTTCTCACTTACACACACATACACACATACACACACACACACACACACACACACACACACGCACATCTTTCAGGATGTCATTTTGGGAATAAAACCGATAGCGTGGTTCTATAGCGCTGCTGAAACATCCTGCAGATTATCCTTTCCTGGCTCTCAGTCTGGCAGTGATATGGATAACACACACGCACAGTAACACAAACATATGCACTTTTGCAACACAAGCAGTAATACATTCAAATTCTGTTTTTCACCCTCTCACCACAGACACACACACACTAACTGAATCATTTCAACACTGACGGATTTATCCCTGTCTATTTATAGCCCGACTCTATGTTTTATGACACATCCTACAGTCTTACTGTACCAATGTTTTGGCTGAAAGAGGTTCTTCTTACCACAGGCTTCTCTCCCCTGAGGCGTCTGTCAACACGTCCTGCATGAGTTGAGTGGAAATCAAGCCAGACTCTACAAAACATTTGTGGCTTTTTTTTGGCTTTTTCTGTTCTCCTCTGTGAATCTGTGGCTGATTTTAAGGAAAGAGTTATCCACTAGTTGTCAGATTATCAGTGTTTCACCAAACACAATTAGTCACACCCAGCCGAAAGAGGTCACCGTTGAACATTGTCTACCGCTGAGTAGGTGTTTTTTTTAGGTATTGTGTGTGTGTGTGTGTGTGTGTGCGTGTGTGTGTGTGTGTGTGTGTGTGTGTGTGTGTGTGTGTGTGTGTGTGTGTGTGTGTGTTTGTATATGTGCAAGACAGAGATAAGATAGGGAAACAGAAAACAAACCACAATATTGTGTCCAGGGCAGTAAAGTAACAGATTACATTTCATGAGATTACTGTTATGTATCATTTTGTGAATTAGATGGTTGAACTTTATTTATATACTTTTAATGTTATATTTGATATGAGTATTTATTTTTGGGTCCGTATATATTGATGTCATATTTCTTCATGCAATTATATAAGTTATATGTTTGTGTCTTGGCTTTTATCATCTTGATACTATGTTAAAAATAAGTTTTCTTAGGTACAGACGAGCAATGGCTAAATTCCAACATCAATTATTGTGGGTCTTGTAGATCCATATTTAAAAAACGGATCAATCAATTATGGATTTACTTATTACTTACATTACACAAACCATTTCAAAGTACAGTAATCTTTTTTTACATTGACAATCTTGAAGATTGTATTAAATTATTTATGTTTGTTGATATCAATTTTTTATATCTGGCTCTAGATATTACAATTACAAATGTATCCATCCATCTTTTTTTCTGACGCTTATCTGAGGCCGGGTAAAGGTGACAGCAGGTTAAGCAAGGTAATCAGGACGTCCCTCTCCCCAGCAATGTTTCCCAGCTCCTCCTGGGGGATCCCGAGGTGTTCCCAGGTCAGTTGAGATGTATAATCTCTCCAGTGTGTTCCAGGAAAACCTCCAAAGAAAGTCACCCAGGAGGATCCCGATCAGCTGCCTGAAACACCTCAACCGGCTCCATTCATCACGAAGGAGCAGCGGCTCTACTACGAGTTCCACCCGTCAATCTCACACTGCATTTTACCCTCACACAGGAACAAAACTCCAAGATACTAGATACTAGATACTAGATACTAGATACTAGATACTATACCTTTACCCCTTTAGGGCAGCCACTCACTCCAAATCCCAGAGGGAGCAATCCTCCATTTGAACCATAGCCTCAGACTTGGAGGTGCTGACTCTCTTCCCGACCGCTTCACACTCGGTTGCAAACTGCCCGAGTGCGTGCTGGAGGTCACGGTCTGATGAAGCCAACAGAACCACATCGTCTGCAAAGAGCAGGGAAGCAATTGTGAGGTCCCCAAATCGGAAACTCTCCTTCCTATGGCTGCGCCTTGAGATCCTATCCATGACAATCACAAACAGAGTTGTGACAAGGGACCCTTGAGAAGCCCAACACCCACTGAAACATGTTTGACTTTCTGCCGAGAATAGGAACTCAACTCTTACTCCAGTTAAGGACCGGACATTTCGTCTGGAATGAGAGCTGTACCCCCCAAAAGACTCCCCAGGGGACGTGATCCTTCTCCAATTCCACAAAACACCTGTAGACTGGATGGACACACTTCTGTGACCCCTCCCGTAATCTTGCTCAACTTTTTTCTGTTTTGAGTTTATTAGTTTTTAGCACAACTGGACGACCGCTGAATTGCTTTTTTGACTCTATCTTTGGCATCATGGTCCTTGGTTACAGCTGGCATTAGAATGCTTCTCCTTGGACCATTTTGTTGTTGATTTTAACCGGAAATTATTATGCCGGAAATTAAAGAAGAAGAAGAAGAAGAAGAAGAAGAAGAAGAAGAAGAAGAAGAAGAAGAAGAAATCAAGACAATACAGACTGGGTTTATTTGTTGCCGTGTTCCAGGCAAGCCAAATCGGCCAAGATGTTTAACTTACTCTTTATAAATCTCAATGGGCTTCATACGTCATGGACAAAGCCAGCTTACGCGATTTGAGAACCAACTGAAGCTGAGAAAAGGGAGCAACCAAACGAGAGCTTTGATGACTTTTTCAGGGATGCATCAGGACGCATTAGTGTTAACACTACAAAAACATTTGTGGCCAAATAATGCGTCTGGGTGGTTGTTTACACGTGTATTTAGCACTGTCTACTTGTGATCCTATCACCCAAGATGTATTTTAAAACCAAGTGTAAACAGGGTCTATGACAGTATGACTGACAAAGATGAGACTCCTTTTTATAGACTGCATATTTTAGTGAGGAGCACTTATCTCATGTATCCTCCTCCGGCTAACTGATTAAAGCACTGAATCAGTTTCCCCATGTGCTGGCTGTCATGAGAACATCACACATATGTGCTACAACATATTTATAAATTCTGCTGTCTGTGAATTCTTGCTGTGTAAATGGCAAAGGTTATCAATGAGTCATGGTAGTTAGCTGCTCAAAAAGTATTCAGCAGTGTCTACTTGGACTAAACAAGGATTATGGTCCCAGTGCTGACTAAATATCAGCATTATTGTTGTCTTCAAGGAAATGTAGTCATTGTCGTTGTCTGTACCTAATAATGCGCAGAACCCAGTTGAAGTGAATCTCGTAGAGTGCTCGTCTGTACCAAAATACCGATCGAACTTCCTCCAGGCTTTTGTCTCTATTCTCATCTTCCATCTCATCCTCCAAATGTTGTACTTCTGACCCTACAGCTGCCTCACTGTCCTCTGATTTTTCTATTGTTCTTTTTTCCACCAGATGAGAAAGAGGAAGCTGGGATTTAGATGGCGAGGTTAGCATGCAGGGATGTGTCAGTGTGTCTTATAAAAGTCTGTGTGTTTTGTGTGCGTGTGTGTCCATCACAAAGTGTGTGAGGATTTTCTTTCTGTCTATGTAGCCTTATATCACTGTACATTAGTTAGATTAATGCAGGGGTACATAAAAAGGTGATAAAGTACATTTATGGTTCTTTTATTTTTCAGCCCAATCGGCTGTGAGCTGAATTCACCACTTTTGTTTCCCTCTAGGTAACACTTTTGAGGCGGCTTTACTTTGTCTTGCATCAGTGGTTGCTGAGCCATATTGAAGCAATACACTGGGGGAATGTACAGAAATAACCAGATAAAATGAGTCCATGCGGGAAAGCAGCTGAGTGCACTGAGTCCAAACACAGAACGTCCCGCTGATATTGAACTGATCTTCTGTCTCAGAGCCTTTCACTTGCAGAGGAAGTTGTGTTGGCTGGGAAACACAGGGCCATTGTAAAGCCACCACTAGGAACAGTAATTCATCAGGAAAAGTCTATCCAGTCGTTTGCTCCGCCCCCGACATCCTCTCCTCTGTGGACCGTTAAGACAGCCAACAAACTTCAAGGAAAACACTCAAAACACATTCCCAGTCTGTTGACACTATGGCGAAATAACGCCAGGGTCTAATGTATCTCTCGAATAGGCTGTAATTATCTATGATCTGACTTCCGCTTTAAAGAAATCTGATTTGGCTTGAAGTTAAATAACAAACCGGGGCCGATGCGGATTTTACCGACTACTGGATGATGAGGCTGTCGGACCTCAGCGCGCCTTTAACCGCTGATTTACACATTTCCCAGAGACGATGTGGAAAGAGGAATTTGATGTTCACTTCGACTTTTTGCTGCAACTCCTGTAAGTTTAATATTTCTACAGATAGGGAATTGTTTTATGATATCACGTCCAAATGGGTGGGAACATTAACATTATGCTGCGTGGCAAAATGGAAATAGTGAGTTGGCTGTACTGTAACTTTACTCTACTTCTATGATATTTCTGAAGGGACTTGTCTATGATAATACAATTGGGAATGAAGTGACTTAACATGTGGTATGTTTCTTTAGGGACTTACATTTCCTGCTAATCAATGATATAAGGAGTTTGGCAGGATTTTACCTTACCATTGTATCTTTATCAGAACGTATCATTTAAAACACCATGTAGTAGGGCGAGAGTTTTGAGATGACTGTAGTTCAAATGTGATATTGATGATATGGCTGCAACTAACAATTATTTTCATGATCAATAAGTCAATAACGTTTTTGGTTAATAAAGTCATTGTTAATTATAGGTCAGAAAAGAGTGACAATTGCCCATCACAAGTTCCCTTAAAATGTCTTATGTCCAACCCTCAGTCCAAAAACTCAAATTTGAGAAACTGAAACCAGGAAAATTATTTAAATGATAAAAAGACTAAATGATTGCTGATAAAAAAATTTGTCCAGCGATTAATATATTGATGGATTATTGTTTCAGCTCTAGTTGAGGTATTAAAAAAGGATTTGTAGCTATAGCCAACTTGAAGAATGTCTAATTGCTCTGAACTGTTACTTTCATGTCTGAGTTGTACTTTGAACTGTGTCCTGCAGTTTTTAAAAAGTCAATATGAGCAACTTTTTACCCGTCATGGCCTTAGTGTCAATTATGTCAATAATAATGTGAAAAACAAAATGTGCAAGTAATGTGGACACGCGGATGTAACTTTTGTCGTTGCTTGCTTTACATTCAGGAGTCCAATATTGCTGGGATTGTATCTACAAGCCCCAGCAGATGATCTGTCTGACACACACATAGAGCTTGCATGTGTGTGTGTTCCTATAATATCTTTACCTCAGTTAGCTATTGATGTAAGTCAATGGAAATGAAAGAAAAAGCCTGTGAAATAACAGAATTTAATAATGAGGTTATTCCCATAATAGTTGGTTACCCTGATGGAAGATGCCACTCAGACCCTCCCCTTCCCAACACACACCGTACATGCAGACACACCTTGTAGGTGTGGGTACGGGTGGTGCACAGCCAAAGAGATTAGTATGTGAGTCACTGGCATGCACCATCATGCTCTCTATCTCTGACACACTCGCAGACTGAGTGGCGGTCACAGTGGATGAATATGTGTGGCCTGGGGATACAGAATTGTGCCTTTTAGATAGACAAATAGGTTTACTGTGTGCCACTTGGCCCTCAGTGACGCCAAGTATCTTGGCACCTAAGGCCTGCTCTAGATATCCGACACTTCATATTGTGTCTCTCTTTCTGTGATTTTGTGTTTGTGTGTGTGTGTGTTGGTTCTATTATTGCCAGACAGCAGAGCAGTGAAACGGGGGAGCCCAGCATCATTTTATCCCCATGACTGATACAAGCTTTGAATGATTTATGAGTCTAGTGAATTAATATGTTCAGACAACCGAAAGCAATTTCACTGCAAACACCGGGCTAGATATTGTTTTGATGGTTTACCGAAGACTCTTTTCTTTTTTGGGCGAGTCCATATCTGTGTGTGTTTATGTCTTCGTGAAATATGTATATGTTTTCATCCACCCGTTTTTCAATTTTCAACCACTTGTCTGAGTCCCAAAGGGTTAGGTGGAATATGTAGTCCATTGAGCAGAATCTGGGTCTGCCCACTGTAGTCCTGATATGGAGCACACAGCACAGGAAACACAACTGCTGCATTTAATAAACAAAACCCTGTCTATAATATCTCTATTTCTTTTCAACTAAAATAAAGCAAGATTTTGTTAGTTTTTTGTTTTTTACTACAATTTTGGTCCCGTCCTTTTTTATTGGATGTTGATACAGTCACAGTTTAATGATGTTTAACATATTTAGGCATAGTTTTGTTAAATTAACACCGTACAGGAAGCATTTTATTCAGATTCCTAAACCACCTCAACTGACTCCCTCTCCACACAAAAGAGCGGCAGTGTTATTCCTTCCGGATACACAAACTCCCCACCCTGTCCCTAAGGATGAGCCCAGGCACCCTGCAAATGAAACTGATTCCACCCGACTATCTGCAATCTTATTGTCATTCTTGGCAGTGATGCTCCACCATGATAAGCAGAGGAGTTTGCGTGACACACCTCATCATGGTGGAGGGTTCATGTGTTCCTGTGAAGCTGGAAGCTGGAAGCTGGAAGCTGTGTTGTCAGGGCAGCGGCAATAGTTTCTTGTAGCGTCTCCCAAGGCAAATGGGTCCAAGGTCAGGGGCCAGACGAAGAGTGATTCTTAGAGCCTAATGAATCAGTCAAAACAGGCAGTGTGACTTTGCCTGGAGCAGGGAAATCAGGACCCTTTTGTGGAGGTCAGCTGTAGTGTGTAGTCAGCCATTCAGCATGTGAAGGCAGGGGACTGACTCCCGGCTCTGGGAACTGCTTTTCTTTGTGTCTATTTGTCTTTTGCATTAAGCATCTTTTTCTCATAGCCCTTCGTGCACGCACCTATCTCAAAACACGTAAATGAGTTGTCTTCTAACACAGGACATTTGGCTTCCGCTGTATCCACGGTAACCAGCAAGCCCCTAACAACAGCAGCACGTAATGCATTGAATTTGTGAAGGTAATGCAATTGGGCTGATCTGATTATGCAAAAAAACTCTGAATCATGTGGCGAGAATGCTGACAGTGCCACGCAGATGCACACGCAGACAGGAAATGAGGAAATGCCATTTAGAGATTATTCACTGTTCTCTGCTGATTTGTATTAATACAACACTAGACTGCAGTTTGTGTTTGTTCCTTTCAGCATGGATGATATTAAATATTATGCTTTGCTTAGCTCGAATTTGAGATGTTTTGTCTGTAAGTGTTGTTTTAACTTGTAATTAAAACCAAACCATCACCACTGGGTGTTTAAAGTACTATAACACGGCTAATTAACTTCCCACTGATACAAAGTATACAGCGCAATGCAACTCAATATCTTAATCAAACTACCTCAGTACGTCATAAATAAGTAAGTAGGGCACTAATTAATACTCTGCATTGATTCTCTCAGTTCTCTTGAACTAACAGTTATACAGAGTGAGGCCATGGCCTGATTAGTTCATCAAACTGTGTCCCTGAGAAAGACAGTGCACCGCAGTCTGCACTGATGGCCTTATTTCTTAATGTAACATTGTTACAACCATAAACTAAACGACTACACCTAAGTTATATTTTTGTTGAGTTGTGTACTTGCATTATGCCAAATGTTTCCAACAATTTTCAAACCCAGAGAAATCTGTAACTTTAATCACGGTAACGCTCAGTTTCATTTGGTCGCCTTTAATGGCGTCGTATCCCCTTTGTGCACGCAGCAACGTGTGCTCGTCTGCCAGAAGCTGCCACAGATGGACTTTTTCGTCGAAAAAACTCCTATTTTCACGTGAACCTGCTTTATTCAGTGTGTTTACTGGTTTTAATCAGCGTGTCCTTTCCTTGTGTAGAGCAGGAGACCTCTGAGGATAATTCAGCTCCCTGTAAAAACCTCTTGAAGGATGAACACTGAAGGAATCCTAACCGAGAGAAGCTGAATGCAATGATAACAGTAGTGGTGAAGACTCCCATGATCCCACACTACTTCACGACGCCACCAAACTACGGCTTTTGCTATTGTTTTGGTTGAGACACCCCCAGTGCTCTTCTTTAGTCCTTAGTTGAGTCAGCTGTTATTGGCTCTACAAACGTTATTTATAATCGGTAACATTGCATTTTCTTCTTGTGTTCAAATATATTGTGTTGAAGTATATTTAACGTTTCAAAGCATGTCAGTTTGAGACAATACTGTGTCTATTGTCAAAGTGAATCCTGGCAAAGGACTACGACTCTAAAGAGGGTACATGGTGTTCAAGAACATGTCATTCGTGCAGACTTTACGAGACATTACTTGGCAATGAAACCTGCGTGTTCACTCTCGTGTCTTAAACTGTTTGGCAACTCATTACATTTTTTCTAAACCTTAACTACTCCTGCAGGATTAAGTACATTCAGTCTTTTGCAGGAACGCCCTGCTGCATAGTCACACAGATACACCCATTCACAGCTGCGATAGACAATGAGCATGAGATGGACAATTTACTTGTTTATTTGGTAACCAACTAAACAAGTAAATTGTCCATCTCATGCTGGGAGTTGTTGAGACCACAGAGATCATTACTCATCCTCTGATCATTACTCACTTATATTCCTTATTTTATAAAGGAAAAGCTCACTTCTCTAACTTCCAGGCTACATGTGCCTGAAACAGGAATATAAAAGTAGAATTGAGGTTTTAGTTTTCACATTCCAGCACTAATGATGTTAGAGGTTAACAGTCTGAGATTGACGGAGCTTTTAGGAAGAGATTGGGGCAGGTGAAAGCTGCTTCGGTATATAATCAGCTTTTAGATTCACTGCATTAATGTAGGACATTAAGTGACAGTGAAACTGGGTAAGTGTTGTAACTAGCCATTTAAACCTCATTTGACTTTTGTTTGTGTGTATATGAACATATGTTTATTTAATTGAGTTTCCTTTATCTAGTTTTAAGCGAGTGGGCGTGTAACGATGGACAAGTGCTCCATTCATTAACCTAGGCACCTGCTTGTGTGTGTGTGTTTGTGTGTTTTCTCCTCCAGTGATGCCAACCTCACAGACGTGCTGTCTGACTCAGAGGAGTGTGATTTGGGCAGTCTGGAGCGTTTGGAGCGCGGCAGCACCGACACGCTGGCCAATGGCTGCCGAGCTGACTGTGAGGCCGCCAAGAGGCTGGCCAAGCGCCTTTATCACCTCGAGGGCTTCAAACGCTGCGACGTGGCCAGACACCTGGGCAAGAAGTGAGCACGCACACACAAACAGTAACACATGTGCACACAAACAGGGGAAACATGTTTGCATAGTTACATATGTTCAGTGTTAGTGTATGGATGACACACAGACACAATGTGATCAAACTGTTGTTTGTTTGTTAAATAATCAAACACATCTGCACAAGCTTACTTTATTCTCTAATACAGCAGGAACACATTTATATAACATATTCATACATCTTCAGTGCCACGTCGATGTGCTGACGCTCTCTTTCCGTCTCTCCATAGTAACGAGTTCAGCCAGTTGGTGGCATCGGAGTACCTGAGCTTCTTTGATTTCTCCGGCCTGTCGCTGGATCGAGCACTGAGGTAATGCACAGTCAGCACTTGGTGGTGATGAGTGTGTGGTGTAGACGTGAGCGCGTGCGTTTATTCTCCCTCTTCACAAGGCATTAGCTTTTTTACTAATCAAGCTGTCGTGTTAAGTACAGTTAGCCAGTGTGGCTGACAGCGGCGGCGTTCATCTCTGCTCTTGTAGCTGACATGTTGCTGCCTCGAACTGCTGCCTGCTCAGCCCTCGGTGTTTGTGAAGGGTCATGTGTGCACTTCAGACTGGCCCAGATTAGCAAACTGTTGTTAGAAAGTAACATAAAAAACCTACATGTGTCTTCACACTAAAGTCAGCCATTATAATATCTGATAGAAATGAAATATTCTTGTTGACTTTTTGTCAAAATGTATACAAGTAAATGGTTTAATAATAATAATAATAATAATAATAATAATAAAGCTTTATTTGTATAGCACCTTTCATACAAGAATTGCAGCCCAAAGTGCTTCACAGCAGAAACATAGCAGTTAGTACAAGGTTACCATTGTTGCCCGCCTGCATTCTTTCAATCAATATTCTTTGGTGCAGCTTAATTTTTAGATTGGCAGCATTGATGTCGAGCTGCAACTAAAGATAACTTGGTAATTGATTAATCATTTAGTCTATATAATGTGAAATAAATAGTGAGATAATTTAAGTCCAAGGGAGTATTTTATTTACAATGATATAAAACAAAAACAGCAAATGCTCATATTAAGGGTTGATTTTGCTTCTAAAAGGTTTAAAGGGCAGGTTTTACTGATTTAGTTTTTCTCATAGTAAAATGTTTTCTATGTTTCCAACAAAGCTGTCGGCTGTATTCCTCCGCAAATTCTATTTACTGCCAGAAATTCTGAAATCCAATATTTTTCAGAGCTGCTGTGATTTATTGGGAAACATCTGACCTCCTGTTGACCTTGTGGTGTAATTTGTACGACAGGAACTTCTTGAAGGCCTTTCCCCTGATGGGAGAGACACAGGAGAGGGAGAGGATCCTCGTACACTTCTCCAGTCGCTTCTGCAACTGCAACCCACAGACACTCACCTCTGAAGGTCCCAGCCACGAGGAGGATGATGGGGATGACAATGATGGTATGAGCCACAATATATGTCCCTTAAAATGCCTGACCTTGACTACACTGACTTCTATCTGTGCAAAGTTTGTCATTAAAGAGCTGTTTTTACATTCCTCTACTGAAGGGGCAGGTATCTGAGCACTTTCCTCAAATCTGAGATTCAAACGTACCCCGGCTAAACTAGATTGGGTCTGTCACAAATCCAAAACTAATCGCTGTCTAAAACACATCTGCCAGCTGAAACCTCCAGCGCAGAGCGCACTTGTCAGTACAGAGAGCGAGCGTTAGCATTAGCATAGTGAGAGTTTTGACGACAAACTTGGTAGTGTTTTTGGATGTAAACCGGACCCTGGAGCTGCCTCTAGATATTATTGTATGTTTCACTTTCACTAATGCTGTCAGCCACTGTCCGTTACAAGCTAGCAAGCTAAGAAACAACATAAACAAATAAAAGATGCTAACTACACTTTATTTAAATTTGTATTATTTGCACACACATAAGACGGCATAAAATTCAAACATTTGAAATGACAGGAGAGACCAAGAAGCCACGGCAACGGACCTCCTGAGAAAAACAAAAAAAGTAAGAAAACTTCATTTAGAATCGGATTTGAATATTGATTCATATAATAAATAAGAATTTCTCAATGAGGAAGACTTCCTGACTCTGACTGAGTTGTTTTTCTACTTTTAATGTGGGAAAACCATGTCAAACTAAATACTTTTACGTATTCTAAAACGCGTCTGGAGGGGAACTAAGAATAAAAGCTGTTCAAAATATCCCCCCATAAGTAACACATTGATTTTGCATTACTATTACAGCTCCATGACTGCAGCATATTGACACTGCATCGTGTGTGAGTGGTATGACATTTAGCTGACTTTGTGTATTGTCCTGTTTGCAGATGGAGCCCACACATTAACCTGCGCCCTCATGCTGCTCAACACCGATCTACACGGACACGTATGTACTGTAGTTCTCTATGTTACTGATTCTGCAGGATTCCCCTTTCCTCTAATCTTCCTGCTAAACAAAAGTATAAAGACCGTCTTTTGTCAGCAAAGACACGTCTCCATTGTCTCTATTCCTCGTTCTTTCTGTCTACCCTTTCCTCTCGTTCTGTGTCTCCTGCGCGGCCTACTTTCTGACCTGTTTCTATCTCTCCTCTCCTCGAATAGTCTCATCTGTTCACTTCTAAACTGGAGCACTGTGGTCAGGGCAGCATAACACGATCAGTATCATCGGTCCTGTGCTTTGCTTTTCCTCGACCCTCCTGCACAACTCGAGTCCCTGCCAATAGTACTTTTATTGAATGTCCCTCCTCTAACTAATATCCTTTCTCTCTTTTCAATTTCCCCTTCCTCCCTTTCAAATCCTTCCCCTGCTAACCAAATGTGGCCCCCTGGTCTCTCCACCCCTGCAGGTGGTAAGTATATTTATAGTACTAATACTGTCCTCGTCGACATCCGTGTCTCCTCTTGTCAGCTAACAATAGAATTCAAGTCATGATTTTAAAATTGGTGTCTCATCATAAAGGGCACACACAGGGAAATATTATTTTTTTAAAGCATTGTTGTGCAGTGACTCAACATGTTTTGCTTAAATATTGTTTACCTAAGAGAAATCGTCAGCAGCTAACGATTGGTTCTATTTCTTCTACTTTTTAGTTTTGGTATAGGCAATTAAAGACACTATTGATTGGAGTTCAAAATTAAACAAAGTGAACAGCAGATTCCATTTTTGGAAAGGCTGTACTTTTTATAATATAAGATATGGACTTCGTAAGAATGCTACCTTTGCATGAAAATATGAGTTTATTTGTAAAATGAGCAGTCGATCAGGATTGTGGCTGTGAGCTACACCACGTCCCCTATTTGCCGGATATTCCGAATAAATGGAGCATAACACATTTTGTGTCGCCTGTTACGTCACATCCTGGGTATTTTGTACCTTTCCTAGAAAAGGGAGCAGGCTTGTCTTGTCTGTTACGTGGCCTCCTCAGAGGAAAATTAAAATAAAAAGCCACAAACCAAATCCTTTTTTTTCCAGCAGTGAGTCAATTCAGTTTTAGTCGCCCATCTGTATCTGCTTAGGTTACAGGCTTTATTGACCAGTAATACACAAACACATCCCTATGTTTTCATCATCTTATGATGCTTCATCATTAGAGGTTAAAACACTAGGAAATGTGTTGTAAGCTGATACTCCATAAGCTCTAACACCACTGTTACTAGCAGAACCAGCAGCACAACACTGACACCCAGTGGAAAGATGCAGAACTGAATTCAGGTTGGTGCAGATAAAACTGGGTTATAATTATCAGCTGCTTTGGGATTTTAATATTTGCCAAATTCTGTGGAGCTGAGCTAAAGACATTAATAGAATAATAATGGTGAATATTTTAACAAGGTTAAATCTCCTTTTTCTTTTGCCACTTTCATCAAACCTTTTCACATCATTACTCTTATATGCAAATATATAAGATAATATATATAAACAAATTGTAAAAGAAAGAAATGCAAAATTAAACATACAAACAAACACAAATAAAAAATGATGCATAAATGAACAAGCAATCATTGCGAAAGAGAAAACGGTTCCCTTTACGTGACATTAGTAGGGAAAGCATTTAATTCAGTGTTAAAATAAAATAAAATAGCCAGGTTCAATGGCACTAAAGTATTGTATCCATTTAGCCCAATATGACTGAAAATCTGCTTAGCAAAGTGCAACATCATCTGAAACCTTTTGTTTGTTTCTGTCTGTTTTTTCCCCTCAGAACATCGGGAAGAAGATGTCTTGCCAGCAGTTTATCAGCAATCTAGACGGCCTCAACAGTGGCAAAGACTACCCTAAAGACTTATTAAAGGTACAGAGATACAGCTACCACAACATCTGTTAGCCTTTCTTTTGTCTCTTCACATTCCTAACCCCGTAGTCAGGTTAAAAGGAAAATGTTTCCTCTCTTGTCTTGCCCACACAGGTGTTGTATAACTCCATCAAGAATGAGAAGCTGGAGTGGGCAGTGTGAGTATGCATGTTGTGTTCATCAAAAGGGAAAGTATGTGGGGTATGCAAGTCTTTTTTAGAAGTAAGTACACTTGAATATGTGCTACTCCGGTTTATCTGAATGGGTATTTGTGTGTGCAGTGACGAGGAGGAGCTGAGGAAGAGTCTGTCAGAGCTGGTGGAGGAGCAGTGTGAGGGCGGGAATAAGCGTGTTGCCAGGGTAACGGATGGCCATAATCCTTTCATCGCCATTCCCATTCTCCTAAACGCCGTCACCTACAAACACGGAGTGCTGACCCGCAAGAGCCATGCTGACATGGATGGCAAACGCAGTGAGTGACTGTGTACACACACACACACACACACACACACACACACACACACACACACACACACACACACACACACACACACACACACATGTTTAAGTGAAACATTCTGTGAAACATATAGAAGTTGAGAACATGAGAAGTTTTTTTATTTCTTCCCTTTTCTCTCTTCCAGCCCCGAGGGGTCGCCGCGGTTGGAAGAAGTTCTATGCGGTTCTGAAGGGGATGATCTTATATCTCCAGAAGGTACTGCATCTCAGCCTCTGCTCCGTTACCATAGAAACACACTGCTGTCATTGCGGTGGTGGATGCTGCTAGCGTGTGTGTGTGTGTGTGTGTGTGTGTGTGTGTGTGTGTGTGTGTGTGTGTGTGTGAGTGTGAGATATATAGAGCATTAACAGAGGAAATGAGGCATGGCTGCTCTACTGCGTGTGTGTCTCCCCCTGCTGGTAGGAAGGCTGTACTAACTACATGTAAGGCTATTGAATTAAATGAGTGTGATATTTTCACTATGGTTTAGCTTGAATATGTTAGGGATATATATAAAAAAGAGTTGCAATTTTTAGGTTTATTCCTCATGATGAAGTTTAATGTGTCAATTTAGTTATTTGTTTACTACAGATAAATACTCTCCTATTCTGTGCTATAAGAGACTAAATGAGTGGACCATAACATTTATTGACTCTAAAACATAACTCCTACCATTTCTGTATGGCTGTGTTTTCTCTGTTACTTACCCAGGATGAGTACAAGCCTGACGCTGACATTTCAGAGGTGGATCTGAAGAACGCAGTGCGGATCCACCACGCTTTAGCCACTCGTGCCACCGACTACAGCAAGAGAGCCAACGTAATGAAGCTCAAAACCTCCGACTGGAGAGTCTTCCTGCTGCACGCCTCGTAAGTCACCCAAGTGGAATTTTAGATGTTTTTATTATGCTTAAAAACAAACAAAATGAAAGCCTTAAAAGTACAGGAAATAAGACGAATACAATGACATTTCCCATTTTATACATGTATGTTTTTGCATGCTATCAACGGCATCATCTAAGGCAGGGGTCTTCAACGTTTTTCGGGCCAAGGACCCCCAAACTAGTGTAGCGTGGTGCAGGGACCCCCTACTGTATATATTGTACACAATAGGCTTGAGGAGGTCTGTGCGGGGGGAGGGGATTTCTTTTAGTTCACCCCTCTCCTTTCCTCCACTCTGTCTCTGACTGTTGGTGTGTGTCGCCACCCTTCGCGAAGTAATTGCTTTATCTCCAAACAATTTTGCGACCCCCCCCCCCCTGCAGTACCAGGGGCCACGGACCCCCTGTTGAAGACCCCTGATCTAAAGCTCATGATGTGAGCTGTCAGTGGACCATTGTGTAACATTGTCCTGAACAGGATCATGTTTTTAAAGTACTAATGTAGTAATAATGCACATTTTAGCTAAAAGGTTCCTTCACTAATTATATCTTCATAAGAGTCATTTTCTTTCCCTGACTGGAATCGTTTTATGGATTTAGGCACACAGTGTCAAAATAATATTGGAGATGACATTAATTTAAATTCGATTCTGCGAATTGGAACAATTTTCTGTAATTTTCTGCAGCCAGAATGTACCAGGCTTTTTCTGTGTTGATGTGGCGAACTAAGAAACATTAATGAAGTGATTTCTCATTCTACGCACTCACCTGCTCTCGCCTGTCAGCACCCCCTCACTCTCTCCTCTCTCTCTCTCTCCCTTTCCAGTAGTGAGGAGGAGATGATGTCTTGGATCTTCCGGATAAACCTGGTGGCCGCGCTGTTCTCCGCTCCAGCCTTCCCCGCCGCCATCGGCTCCATGAAGAAATTCTGCCGGCCCATCCTGCCATCTTCATCCACCAGACTCAAACAGGTACACACGCAGAGATGATGACACGCCTCAGGAACAAGAGCAGCTGTCCTTAGATTTCCCTCCTAGAAACATAATATATCATTGTCATTGTCATAAAATACTGTTCATTACAGCAGCATGCATGAACTTACCGCATTAAATGACTCTACACAGGTTGGACATTTCTTTACATATTCTATTTGTGTCCGCTCACATCTGATTGGCTGTTTTGGGGGTCTTCTGGTTTTTGTCCGGGCTGTGATTGGTGCAGGATGAGCAGCTGCTGAGTCACGAGAGCAAGCTGAAGCAGATGAGCCTGGAGCTGGAGGAGCACCGGAAAAACTCGCCCTCAGTTGACCCCAAAAGCCGCGAGTGGGAGGAGTCCCGGCTCAAAGAGCACTACCTCACGTACGAGGTACAGGCTTTGAACAGCTTCGGATAATTTGTTGGGTTTTTTTCAGTTTCTTTCTTTTTTTTTTCAAGTTAAAGGGCACCAAACGGCTCGACAGATGGCCAGTGTCACTTGTTAGCTGTTTTATTTGCATACACATTCAGTTGTTTTTGCAAAATAGCCAAACAATTGACCAGTGCATGAAAAAACAATGTTAATGCCTGTAGTGTCTCGCCTTAATGCCTCAATCAACCTAAATATCAAACAGAACCTTTATCAAATATATAATGTATTTTCAAGAAAGCGTAAATAAAGCCAGTTGTGAGGTGACTTTTAATCTTGTGCCATCCTCTCGTTGTCTCTTCCTCTCTCTGAGCAGAAGACTCGGTATGAGACGTACATCAGCCTCATGCAGGCCAAAATCCGCGCAGAGACGGACGACCTTGAGAAGATCGAGGCCAGCGTGATGGGTGGCCTGATCATGGAGGGTGGCCTGGCCGGCCGCGAGTGCCACCTCCGCAAGACGCAGTCCTCCCCGGCCATCAGTCAGGCTCACGGCGGGCTGAATGGCAGGGCCGCCGGATGCACTGCCCCGGGACAGAGGAGCTGAGGGGAGGACGGAGGATCACAGCCCACAAAGCAACATCCCTCCAAACCAAACTAGCTTAATCCTCCAACTTTTTACTGGCTTTTTCTGTTAGTATTTTGTGTTTTGGGCTCCTCCGTTCTTCCTGTTGTACTTACAGTAAGAAAGTGGGCAGCAACAGGAGAAATGACACGATCTTTCCCAGAATTGATCAACCCTGGTGATAAGTTTCTGTCCTTGAGCAATAGATGAAGAAGATGAAGAGCCTGTGACCCTGCCAAACCTCAGTCCTTTGAACTGTTATTATTGCACATTAAAATGATCATAACTGTGATCACTATTTATAACATCATCAGTATTATTTTTGAAATGACACTCAGAGCGCTGTCTTTAGTTGAAATGTGTTTTTTAGTTGTGAGCAGAGCTTTGAGTCATTTATAATGTATTAGTTGAAGGCCAGTAAGAGAACAAAGAAGGAGAGACTGGTTTGTCCTCCCTGTCCTGTCCTCGTCCTGCAGTCAGGCAGGGATCAGATGGACATGGTACTACTGTAGCATTTTGGCCTTTTTGTTTCTCCACTCATGTTTACACACCCAGCTACTCACAGGCGTGTGTATGGACCTACAGTGTGTGAAGATACAACATATCTGTCCCTGAGTTACAAAAACTCTCAAAAGAACTTCTCAGAAGGATCAAGTCCCTGCCATGTATAGCATATTTATTTATTTATTTAATTCTCCAAACCTTTATTCGCCCGGGGAAGGGTTTACACCGAGCATGCTCGCTCTTTTTTTTTTTGCGATTTCCATGTTGACATTCGTACAGCTACATACATTTGTAAGTGTAAAGGAGCTGCCAAGTGGAACTACCGTGGTTTGAACTGTTCACTAAGCTGCTTCGCCAGAGGAACTGGAGGTTGAGTGCCTTACTCAAGGGCACCTTGACACTAGATGTCGAGGGATTTAGAGAGTGTGAGTCAGTCACTTGTCAGAGAGATCACAAGTATGTGTGTGTGATTTTTAAGCTGCCGCTACCCCAAATACTGACATGCATTCAATTATTCTGTTTGTTATTCTAACAAGTCTGAAGAGGATCACGGTCTGTGACTGAATGAAAGCACTGTGCCATGTTTGGTTTTATCCCGCAAACTCCTCTCGTATCACGACAGAGTTCACCGAGTTGATATGTAACAATAAACGGTTGGGTGTGAGCTTTCTGAAGATCGAAGTGAAGGGCAGCACAGGAAAGTGTGGGCGGGAGGCACACTGTATGAGTGGGTCAGCTGCTGTATGTGCATGTGCTTTGGCTCTTTTTTTAAGCGGTTCCCAGTTGAGATGCTGAAGCTGTCAGCAACAGGAAGTAAATATACTGTAGCAGGGTCATGTGTTTCTATGAAGAATGTTATCGAGCATGTTTGGTGATAAATAATCCAATGGCCCTCTGCTGAATAAGACTGTCGTCACAATCGGGCCTGGAGCTCTCAAAAGCATCTTCTGCACAAAGGCAGGCATCATCCTTTCTACAGAGCGTACCCTATCCTCCCTTTGTAGTGGGCCTCCACGGTGAACAAACAAGTTGAAAAGTCTTGATGAATTATATGAGGACTGCGTTTAACTACAAACTCTCACACAACTCGTGCAGTAGAATCCAAGTCTTATTTACGCTCACTACTTCCCAAACACATGCGTTTTCACTAAAACCTTACTATTTAAAACACTTAAGCATTAACAGTCTCACTCTTGCGCAGGCGTGCTGCTCGTCCGTTGGAGTCCAAGGTGTATTAAATACTAAAGTTTTAGTGCTTAAAATATTCCTTTAAATGTAACCAATCTCTGATTTACAACATGGACCTATCAGAGCTTGCGCTGCCTCATTTTTCGGCATTTACTGGTGTGTTCTTTCCACTGCCATCCTTGCTAACAGTTGAAGATACTTTTGGGAAAGCAGGCTCTGGCCGATCTTAGACAGAGAGCGGCTGAGTGGAGAGTGTAGCCGCAGGACTGCTCCAGCTTAATGTGCTTAAAGTACAGAAACCAGTCGGCGTACTGGAATGGAGAGGGGAACAGCAGCAAAACAAACTCCACCAGCAGAGTAGCCATCAAAACATCCTCCACATGGGGGAGGAGGAGGAGAAAAGACTTGTTTTCTAAGAAGAAGAGATTGCTTTGGTTTTCTAAGTAAGGCCTTCTCTGCAGCCAAGAACAGACATCTAGCACATGTGTTTCCAAATAGAGGAACACAACATTTTAAGCCTGTTTCTCATGGAAGGAGGACTTGCGTAAAGTCGTGATGTGGTGGGAGGGGTGGCGGTATTGCTGTTTGTGAGCACCTTAATTGATCCCAGACACACACACACACACACACCTTTTCTCTTTCTACGTAATTTGCGTATGACACAACTGTAGATCAGTGAGCTTAGTGCCCCCTCACTCAGAAGCATGTTGACACAACCAGAGCTGTGGATATCGACAGGATGTGATATCTTTGGCTCTGGACACAGCGCTTCTGTTGCTTCGTATATCATATTAATAGTGACTGATAGGATCTGAGATCTTTTTGGGACTTGGCTGGAAACCTGGAATCACAGCTGGAATCCTTGTACAGACCAAAATGCTGAAGCGGAGCTCAGTTTTCAGAGAGGAAGTACCATTTTATAAAGCTGTATTGTTAGGATAAATAACTGCTTTCTTACAGGGAGACTTCCCCTTATAGTCACTTTGGCTGTCGTGCTAACCATTGTTTCCCAATGTTCTAGGGTAGGCCTGTGCTGTAATATAGGATTGTGACAAAAAAATATTTGTTGATTGTTATGTTTTATTTAAAAAATGACAACTTCGGCACTTTGATGTCAGCATTGGATCTGTCTTTTTGTTTGTTTTGTTTGTATATTGGAACTGTTTTTTGACACAATGCTTATACTATGTAAAGGACATATTTACTGAATATTTAGTCTGTGCTTCATAAAGTAAGCTTTTATACAAGTGAGTGTGGTTGTGATTTCTTAATATTGTCAACTCTGATAAAAAAAGGTTTAAGCTGTTAGTAGCCTGCAGTGAAGAGCTATATTTATTAAGTTAGCACATCACTCAAATCTAATATAACACAGCTGTTAACTAGACTAAAGCCATACATGTTCAAGTACTTTATAAAGGTACAGACAATAAACTGGCAGTATGTAAGAGCATACAGTATCCTTAAACAAGTAATTACTATGGAGTTCATCGTCACAGAATGTATCTCAGCAGGGGGGAACTGCAACCCAAGAACATTTGATGTGTTATATGTCAAACATTATGTATCGTGCTATAAGACATAGACTATATTAAATTCACCAGAAAAAGCCTTTGAGTGTCTGCACTGCCACCATGCCACCATCTTGCAGTATTCTCCTGCATCAGCAGACATGTTGGAGAGGCTCAGCTACATTACATTTATAAACTTATGTCATGATACTGACTGCTGATACTTCCCTTCAGTGTCACACATACATGGTTATTTGTGAGCTGTTTTGACCTTGAAATTACTGATGTATAACTACATATTAGTTACGAAACCAAAATACTCTAACCTCTTGATAGTTATAGCATGGACTGACTGTTGTCAGACTATACTTGTTTGGATTGGTGGAACAAGAAAAGCATTTCATTTTATTTTTAGCATGCTATCACTATGGTTACTTTACCATCTTATTATACCTGTCCTGGTATATCTCAGGCCATAACAGCACTCTGCTAAAAACTAAAGGTGACATAGTGACATCACTGATTTGTTAAAAGCTTTTTGAGTGTATTATCCACCCTGTTATTATTCACCCTGGAGTACCTTTTTATTGTGATTCATGATAGAGGAGATTTAATAATGAACATTTTTGGAATTAGCATTTTTCCACAAGATATGCAGCCGTTTGTCTTGAATACATGAACAACTATAGAAGTGGAACAGGAAACTTGTAAAGTAACTTGATACCTCACTATAGTAAGAATAAGATGACAGTAATATAACTAGCTATGTATGTATCTGCAAGGAAAGAGCTTAACAAATCACGATTAGCATACTACCATGTTGGCATATTACCCGCTCAACTGTGCTACAGAGTAAGCATGTTGCTTTAAGAGAGTGTTGCATTATGGGTTGTTTGTAGCTGTAATGTTATACATGTCCATCCTCTGTGTGTCTGCTAATGTTTTTTTTTTGTCCCAAAAGTGTCTAGTAAACCCACTTTTACATGCAAAGGTTTTCAGCCAGCCCTTGTTAGAGATTTTTTCATCATGGTGACAAAAATCTTTCAAAGTCTGAAGAAAGAAGTTGTAAAAATAAAGCTGCCAACAAATAAGGTGCCACTAAATGTCATGTTGGAAGATGACCAGCTCTAAAAGAAGGTCAAGATGCCAACAGTCTAAGAAAGTTTTCACAACTGTGAATATGTGACTGCACAACAGAATGAAGAAACTTCACACAAAGGTAAGATGTATACTTTATTCTGTATTAAGTTAAAACGGTGTTTAACTTTGACAAAAAAATCTTTAAATGTAAAGGCAGACTTTTTGACCTTTCATAACCACAGGTGTTGCTAATTAAATGGCTCTGTTCTACTTAATGTTAATTGTCCCTAAGAGCTATTGTGAATATAATAGTGTAAGCTTGTAAAATGAAATGTAGTCCTAAATAAATAATTAGTAACACCTGTGCTTCTCCTGCTGTGACATGCCTGTTGTAAAAAAGAGCAATTGTTTTCTTTAACAATGGGCTTTTGTATTTTAAAGGTACTATATGTAGCAATTTAAATGTATTAATCGCTTTTATTGCCAATATGTGAACAAATTGTAACATAACTTAAAATCTGAGACATTGCCCGACTTTATTGGTTGCCTATAACAGCCTGTGGACGGATTTCTATGTAAAGGACTGTTGACGGTCTTGCCTTTCATCAGCTCCCCCTCAGTGGCAACAGTGTGTAGCTAATGTAATAAGATACTGTCTTGAGTGGACAACTTCAGCTAATTCATCCAGACTCCCAGGGCTGATCTGGCTGGTAGATTGACTATCTTGCTGTTTGCAAATTACTTTATCAGCTAACATTATGAAGTAACCAATGTTAGATCCATGCCACGTAGCTAATTTACAGCTAGCTGGCTAACCTTAGCTTGCCTGCTCGCTAAAGTAATTGCAAGCAAAATACTATCTGTTGGCTAGCTTTCCAACATACTTTACCAGCTAAAGTGATCCATATTACGAATTTATGTATTATGTAATCAAATCAAAATAAAAAAATGATATAGACAATTTCACAAATTACACATTTGTCTCAGTGTGCTTTACAGACTGTACAGCATACGACACCCTCTGTCCTTAGACCCTTGCACAGCACAAGGAAAAACTTCCTAAAAGAAACCCCATAATTAAAGGGGGAAAATGGAAGAAACCTCAGGGAGAGCAACTGAGGAGGGATCCCTCTCCCAGGACGGACAGACGTGCAATAGATGTTGTGTGTACAGGATAAACAACATAGTACAAATACAACATTTGACAGAAATGATGTTGTGTTGAAAAAGAGAAAGTATGGATGAATCCAGGATAATTTCAAAAAGGCTTCCCGGTGTCCAGCAGGACCAGGGCAGCAGGCGCAGCCATGATTCATGATCCAGACTTTATCAGTGGCAACCTGCCACATGAGACACAGAAACTCCGGGGATGATGCTACGTATGCTGAGTTAGTAACATACATTTACATAAATGCATACAGATAGAGAAGGAGGGGAGGAGAGAGGTGTCCCCCGGCAGTCTAAGCCTATAGCAGCGTAACTAGGGGCTGGTCCAAGGCAAGCCTGAGCCAGCCCTAACTATAAGCTTTATCAAAAAGGAAAGTCTTTAGCCTACTCTTAAATGTGGAGAGGGTGTCTGCCTCCCGAACACAAACTGGAAGCTGGTTCCACTGGAGAGGAGCTTGATAGCTGAAGGCTCTGGCTCCCATTGTACTCTTAGAGACTCTAGGACAGGGGTCGGGAACATATGGCTCGCGAGCCATATATGGCTCTTTCGATAACGCAATATGGCTCGCAGACAATTTTGAGCTGACATTTAACATGATTAACAGGTAATAAATAATTATATTGTGTCATTTTAAAGTAAAACATTTAGCAGCGGATTTGTTTTTAGTTCTCCCCTCTCTTTCCTCCGCCCTGTCTCTGGCTGCAGCTGAAGGTGTGTTCACACGTGTGTGCGTAGGGGGCGGAGCCCCGCCCGTCGCGAAACCGAGCAGAGGAGAAACTGCACAAAGCAAACAGTAGACCGGGGGGGTCAAACTCAATCACAGAGAGGGCCAACATTAAAAACTGGGACTACGTCGAGGGCCAAACACGGTCCACATTTATTGAACAGGATACACATATTGGATAAAGTGCAAAAAGATATGGAACATATTTAAGTCAACTGCAAACGGATTGCTGAGCAGTTCAATTAAAAATATCTGAGCAGCAAAGTCGGCAAATGCGCTCAGTTTATGAGCAGAATGCGGTCGGGAACACAGCGGTGGAGATGTTTGTCAGTGTTTGGAAACACGTAGTGACCAAAGTTTCCTTCTGCATCCGAGTGTCCCACATGCAGCTTGGCATCACACATGTCCGTGATCACACGGCCCTGAAGCTGCAGGTTTAACAGTGAGATGCTTCGTTATGTCACACACACAGTCCAGCTCACATCGCCACTTTCGTCCCAGAGATCTGTGGTGTCTTTTCCTTTGCCTTCCAAAAACTTTAATTTCATTCACATATTTAGATACTTCCTCGAATGGTTGTGCCATGCATTGATTTAATTACCAAAACCGGCGGGCCAGTTATGACAGACATATGATATTTTCTCGCGGGTCGGATATAATTGCCTTGAGTTTGACACCCGTGCAGTAAACACTGAAACGTGCTCATAAATGAGATAAATAACGTAAGCATTTAGTTTATTTAATAAAAGAGCACGTGTTCAATGAAACACTGATACCGCTATTAGTACTCGGAGAAGTGTTATTCTTAAAAAATGCACGCATAAAGTTGCATTCAAATGTATTAAATATATGGCTCTCAAGGAAATACATAAAAAAATATTTGGCTTTTATGGCTCTCCCAGCCAGAAAGGTTCCCGACCCCTGCTCTAGGAACTACAAGTAACCCTGCAGTCTGGGAGCGCAATGCTCTAGTTGGTTTATAAGGTACTATGAGATCTTTAAGATATGCTGGAGCCTGACCATTAATTGCTTTGTATGTCAGGAGAAGGATTTTGAATTATATTCTGTATTTTACCGGGAGCCAGTGCAGAGCAGCTAATACAGGAGTAATATGATCCCGTTTACTAGTTCTAGTCATACACGTGCCGCTGCATTTTGGATCAACTGAAGAGTCTTAAACGACTTTTTGGAACAGCCTGATAATAATGAGTTGCAGTAATCCAGCCTTGAAGTAACAAATGCATGGACTAGTTTTTCTGCATCATTTTGAGACAGGATGTGTCTTATTTTTGCAATGTTACGAAGATGAAAGAAGGCAGTCCTTGAGATTTGTTTTATGTGGGAGTTAAAAAACAGATCCTGATCAAAGATAACGCCAAGATTCCTTACAGTGGTGCTGGAGGCCAAATTAATGCCATCCAGAGCTTCTATGTCATTAGAAAATGTGTTTCGGAGGCGTTTAGGGCCAAGTATAATAACTTCAGTTTTGTCTGTGTTTAACATCAAACAGTTGCTAGACATCCAAGTTTTTATGTCCTTAAGGCTTGAAGTTTAGCCAATTGATTGGTTTCATCTGGTTTAATTGATAGATATAATTGGGTAATACATTATGTAATGTTACAAAGCAATGGTGGGTACCTAACAGTTGCTTTCTACTAGCCAAGAGTGATGCATAACCTAAACTAAGATGATCTTAGCTACACTGCATGGATCTGGTGTTGGTTGCTCTTAATGTTAGCTGATGAAGTAATTTGCAAATGGCAAGCTAGTTTGTATCATGGAACCAATGGTCTAAATAAAATACAGGACCATTACAGATAGTGACTTTATTCTAAGTATGATATATGATTGTAATGTCATGTCACGGTTTTGGCCGATGCCCAATAGGATTCAGACTGCAGTTAATTTAAATGCTACCGGTGTCATTAGTACCTTTGATCAGTGTGGTATTATATTATTTACATTATAGTAACTTGCTCTGAAATACCAAAAATGAAGTGTAGGCGACTTTACCAGCTAGGTAGTTTACCAAAATCATCAGCATGGTTATGTAGTGACCACACACTACAGACGTCAATACATTGTTTAATGCTTTGTCTTGATATTGCATCTTCACCTTTGTTGGGGAAATCCGTACTAATGAATTTTCCTAGTGAGAAATAAGTAATAAAGAATTTAAGACAATAGTCTTAAAAGCCGTTTCAGGCTGCGGTTGAGGTCGAAACTGCGCTCCAAACAGGAACTCTAGACATCGAACTATGTGACCGCCCCATGACCTGTCTCACCACAAATGCAGAAGTGGTAAATTACCAGACACTCTGTTCTTGACTTAAACTAAACATAAGAAAATGACAGATTACACTAAGTACAATCAGCATAATGTTAAAAATTATACATTGCCATTACAACCAACATGCCTCATGTCACCATTGTGTTTAAAGGTGAGTAAAGTATGTTTCTGCTCCATACGCTTTTAAAATAAGCTTCAGCAAGCTTATGACAGAGCCCAAAGACTGGAGCCAATAGATACAACCAAAATGTTCTTAAATCTAATTTGCCATTTAGTTCCCCTTAGGCTGTAATTGCATTAGTTTGATATAGCACAGAAAGAATTTTCCTCCTTCCGAGAATATCAAGATATAGCTTCCAAGCTTCTGTATATTACCATAATGCACCATGGTTCACATTAAAATCAGCCTGTTATGTGTCAGACAAAAGTGAAACGGTTTACAGTGCTTCAGAAATGAGCAGTGTCCAGTTAATAAACACTCAAATTATATTATGGTTAAAATATGACAATCTTAGCCCAATTTAATGTGGGGTGCCATCGTTTTTACTGCTTTTGGTGCACTGACCTGTTGCCTCCTGCAGACTGAAAAACGTCACCAGGCTGATAACGTTTAATACTGTTCTGTCCACAGCATGTCCTGTGTTTGTGTTTGTGTTTGTGCCATTTTATTCATTAATACACAAAGAAGCTTTCCAAAGACATTTCATAAACTCAAATAATTAACGTCCCTTTCATACATGGTCCGTATATATAGAGATTAATCTTTTGATTATTATCAGAAAATAGTGAACATATCAATCTCAGTTTCCAAGGTAGTGATGGCCTAGTGGTCCAGTGGTACAGCTTCAATACCAGGCTGCCACCCCTGTGCCCCTGAGCAAGGTACTTAACCCTGAGCTGCTCCAGGGAGACTGTAAGTCGCTCTGGATAAGACCTGTAATGTATTAATGTAAAGGTGAGGTCTTTAAATGTATTGGTCTGTCAGTCCAAAACCCAAAGATATTAAACAGAAAAGCCAGAAGTCTCCATATTTGAGGCTGAAAACAGCATTTTCTGGCATTTCTTGCTTGAAACATTTTAACAATTAATTATCAAAATAGTTGAAGATTATTTAATCGTTGCAGCTCTAATATGAATCAATAGTTTCTGTACTGTGGGTGTTTCAAAACAGTGTTAATTAACATAAAGTTAATTAACTCTGTTGCAATATTTAAATATTTTTCTTTAAATGTTTTGTTTTACTTATTGAGCCTATCCCTAATAACAAATGGAAATGTGTGCAGAGACAGGGACGTGTGGAATGACCTTTTATTGCGCGAATAGTCATTTTTCAGACAACAAGGCTCCCCCAACATTAAAACAAACAGCAATGTACAAAACAGCACACCTTTTTTTTTTTGCCATCAACGGAAATTTAATAAGGTAGTGAGAGTACATAACAGAAAGTAATGAAATGTATGGACGCGAGTTATAATGATGTTGAGATGTATAGGATGAGCTTGATGTCAAAGCCAAAGTGAGCACCATCGTCATGTAGTCAGGAAAGGCCATATTTCAGTAGGAAATATTCTAGAAGGGGTAAGGAGAGGTTAAACATGATACAAGAGGGTTATCACAGTTTTCAGACATTTTTACCAACTAAAGAGAACAATATCCGTGTAGCACTACTTTATCATGCAATTTACTTTAGTAAACCTTCTGACACACAGACAAAATATACTTCAATAAGTAGAACTCAATACATCTCTGTCCAGCAATAGTCACAAAGCCTGTAATTTATACTCTTCGAATGTGAGATCCCTATCAAAAATAATATGCAGATTTTTATTTTCTTAATATATCTAAAGTGCAAGTATTTATCCATTTTTATTCAATGCTTTCTGTAAGTATAAAATACAAAGGAAAAAAAACAGCAATATGTTTTTCCTGTTTACATGTTATATTTTTCTGAAAGGAGGAGCATCATATATAACAAACCATATATATATATATATATATACACACACACACACACACACACACACACACACACGCCACAGATAAAATATTTTTGAAAGTTACAACATATTATCTCATATGGGGATGGTAAAGGGATTTAGACCAAACGGTGACATGGGATATGTTCATTGTGCATTGACCCCACCCCTAAAATCCAGGATCCATTTCCCAACATCTTCAAAGCATTTGAAAGAACGTCTTTGTAACTATACACAACAGTAGCCTGTACAGTCTGCAAACATGATGGACCCTACTACTCGGTGCGTGAGCGAAAAAGAAGACGTGCGGAATGAGCTTCTCTCTTGTCAGTGGTTTGTCATGAGTCATATAGTGCTTGGCTTGGACCAGAGGCTGCGATTGGTTGTGTGATCAACCAGGAACTCTGAATAGCCAATGAAAGACTACAACACTGAAACCAGAAACAGAGCAGATTTGGTTGTCTGTAACACCTTATGGAAGTTCAGTCTGATTTGAAGTCAGTAATTGTGGAAGTTTGCTGTTATAAGTCATGTACATGCGGCTGTTTGAATGCAGTCAGAAACATGAATCATCTCCCTGTTTAAGACGGGAGGAGCAAGCAGACGAAGCGCCTACAGCTGGAGCCATCATAGCAATCTGTCTTTTGAGTACATGCAACAAGTAGCTACTGCTGCATTTTCCAGTTACGTCTACCATTCTTCTATTTCCATCAGTTTAAATGTGTAAGGAATGGTCTGGTCACCTGTTGTTTAAGTAACAAATACAATGTGTCAAAAGGAACACTGCAGTAATATCAGACAAAAGGGCAGGATTACATTAAGGATTGCTACGATGGCTCACCTGTATAAGAAATCAGAACATCATTCTCGTCATTCACCCATGTGCACTGTACTTAGCCCGAGCCACTGAGGACAGCACACAGCCTGACCACTGATGCTTCACACAGAAAACAAGACTAATAAATCTGCCTACCATTTTGCATTCGAGTCCTAGAAATGGATGACTGTGTAACGTGGGCACAACATGGCTGCAAGGTCACTCCGGGTTTTGCTGTGACACTGGGTGATTTGATCACACTGTCTTCAGCAAAATCACAAGAGCCCCCCCCCCCTCCCCCTGGGTAACTCAGATAGAACTACGACCCAAAATGAACGAGTCATGTTTCACAACAGAATCCTGCTGCACTAAAAGCACGACTGATCCGGTAGCACCTGCCACCAAACAACATGTCTTTTAATCTTTAAAGAACTGTGTGTGATCAGAGTGAGGCATTCAGTGTGAACTCTATAAGCAGACTCTCCTTATATTTGGCCATTAGAGAAAGAGATAAAAGGAAGTGTTGTATTTCCAGTCTTCATGTAGCATGAGCCATTCAATCATGCTAAAGCTACACTTTGGGGAATAAGTGCTGAGTCACGACAGAGAGTCCAGACTCATGGTGAACTTGAGATGAACTCATTGACCTCAGATGTGCGTTGCTTGGCACAGAGTCATAGTAGCTCCTATGTGTGTTAAATGGAAATGGCCTTTTTATAATTCACAGGGCAGTGTGAGGAAATCTTCGCAAGAGGGGAAGAAGACTTTCTGTTCTTCTCTTATACAGAGAGAAAAGTCCTAACTGGATCTGTCTGACAACCGGGTCAGTAGGTTCTGATAGGCTGATGCTGGTAAGCCCCTACAGTGCAGTGCCAGGCTTCATAAGGCCTTTCACCAACACTCGGAGACAAACCTGGGCCAAACCTCCTGCGTGGAACAGATGGGATTTTCTGGAACATTTTTCTTTCCTTTATAGCTGCAGGCATGCCTAATCAAACGCAGATCAACCTTTTTAAAGCAACGATTTAATCCAACTTCTGATACAGTTTCAGTCCAGGTGTGCTTTCTGCTGCATTCTAGCCTCAGCTATCCTTCATGTGTGGCAGGCCCAGGCTGTAACTACATTAGCAGCTTTTATCCAGCTGAGGCCTCTAAAGCCATGCAGTCTGTTTCCCCTTCATGCCACTCTAACAGGGCCTCAATCTGCTTAAATAAAGCTAACTACTCCTAACCTCTCGGAGTATATTGATAGTTAACTGGCACTTCAGTGTAAGCCAAATCGACTGGGTCAAAAAGAAGCAATGTGTGTGTCTGGAAGAGAATATTTGGGCGTTTGGACAAGTTTTACTGCACGGACAATAAGCCAGGGTCTTTTTTACGGTTTAGCAGACCTGAGATCAGAGTCCACCCACGTAAGAATTATAATCCTCATTGTAAAAACAACAACATCCTTTGGGTCTGTTGCAGCTGATCACTATCGCCTAGCTCAAGTAAAACCGCAGACAAGTAAATGTCAAATCGTAGTTCAACTGTCCTGCGATCGGCAGTCCCAGGAGAGAAAGGGGTCGCACTCCAAACAAACAGTCTCCTGGCTACTAATGACAGAAGGCCTTGTGCAGTTGACCATTCAAAATACTTTAGAGGCCTCCAAACACTCAGATAGCGACAAGAGGCCTCGACAGGGAGAGACTGTATGCGTGTGTGTGTGTGTGTCAGCCACCCCTAGACTCAAGCTCCAAGAAACTATTCAACTTCAGTAAGCCACTGCAGAGAGGCTGACGTGGAGACAGTTAGAGGTTGTTGGCTGTCTGCATTGTGTGTGTGTGTGTGTGTGTGTGTGTGTGTGTGTGTGTGTGTGTGTGTGTGTGTGTGTGTGTGTTAGGGGAGGAACGAGGAGGGGAAGGGTTTTTCTCTGGGGTGACTCCGTTGGGGGACGTAAAACACCCAAACTAGTCTACACACACTGATAGACGGACAAGGCAGTCTACTGGTTTACACAACATGACAGGAAAAAGATCTCACTACTAGTCTGACTTTTTTTCCCACTCAAGTGCTTAAGAAGAAAGACTTCACATTTCGGAAATATAATGTAGATGCATCAACCTCATCGTCATGCTTTCCAATATCTACTGAGCACATAGCCTATACATTTTTTCGTCTTTTAATAGTCTATACACGTGATACAATGCCGCGAATGGCACGTACACAATATTGCACACTAATATGAAATGTCCTACACTAATCAGTGGCTTCCTCTCTGCCTGGGAGGTTGAAACCTGACACAGTTTGGACAACATAATGTGGAGGAAATAACTTTAAAAAGGAAAACAAAAGGGCATCAGAATAACAATAATGCAGAAAGTGACATATTCAGGCCCCCAAGGAGCGATCAAGGGGCTGTAGCACCATAAAGAGATGGTTACTGCCTTGGCCCTGCACTGCTAGGCCTCTATATCCACTAGACTGCACTCAGACTAGTGGCATGGCACGGCCGGCTGGCCTGCTTGGCTGTGCTGACTGCCTGGCTCTTTAACAGCATCCATCTCAGCTCTGACGAATAGGCTCATCCAGCCACTCCTGACTTTGTTTTTTGTTGTTGCTGTTTTTTTTACATTATGGTGCATATGGTGTGCACAACCACTCTAAAACCCAGCGGTACATCCTAGGTTGTTCTCCTGTTGTCCAGGGAGACACATCTCTACTCTGCGAGAGGCCATCAGGGCAGGGGTGCTGCTAGGGATTCTGGGCTCCAGGGTGCCACAACACACTGACGGCAGCACCTCATCTTTCTGATTCTGCCCACTATCATTGTTGACCTCCCAGCAGCCTTTATGCTTACTTTTGGTGTTGCCACCCATGCTCCATGCACCACAGGGGTGTGAACTGACGTAGCCCCGGCGAATATATATTTTGGCCTACATAACCGCACTCGTAAATGAAAACGTACAGCGGTCGAGATCACAGACCATCCACGTGAGAACACGTAAACGAGTGGAGTGTATAAGGCACGGGTCGTAATGACGTCAGAGAAGATGCGTTGCCTCGCCACGCGCTGCGCTAACACGTCTTTTTTTTGTTTCCGCGCCTTGCGCTCCCACAAGTGGACCATACACTTTTTCACCCCCCCACCCCAGAGGAAAGAACAACAAAGTAACAAAAAAAAAAAACTTAACCCACAGAAAACGTGGGTGTCTTAATAAGGATTTTTTTCTTCTTCTTTACAGCTGATTCACAAAATCATAATTAGTACATCTAAGTTAGCACTTTTTTCATTTAAGTTTATATGGACATGGTGCAAGGGGGTTGATATTCAATATAGTAGCTCAGCAATTGATTTATCCCGTTGGTTTGAGGCCACAAAATAGGCTATTTATTTTTGAGTCTCAACGTTTTCCATAATGGCGTGATAGAAATGCTTTCATTAGTCTACAACGGTTTAGGTCAAATTAAAAAGACTAGCCTACTTTGCCAAACTTCTTTTCAAAACTTGAGCCTACAAACATGCTGACATGTTAACAGGCCTGTCGTGCTGCGTTCTGCAATTCATACACTTTTAGAGCGCTTTCATATGTATTCTGCGTACCTTTATAATAAACTATACATCTGGTATCAGATTTTGGTTTCATAAAGTCCATAATATATTCTCTTTGTGCTGATGTCAAATATTCATTCTACATGAAGACTGTCATTTTATATAATAGGTCTCTGGTTTTTACTTTTGATTAAATCTTAGTATATTACCAGTTTGAAAACATTTAAACATTTTTTTTCGAAATAGCTTTGATGTGTGCAAAATATGTCGTTTGATAGAGATATAAACACTCTGTTCATTGTCATTTAAATCAAGTAGGAAACAGTTCATATCTTACAGTTCAATCCTTGATAGCAGCGGCTTACTGTTACATGGGTGGTAAGTGGGGTGACATCCAGTAAAATGAGCGAGGAGACAGCAGAGGTGCTGCCATGTCTGTGGAGGTTGTGTGTGGGGTGATTCCCTTGGAAATTCTCTTTCTATTTTACATTTAAAAGTCTCGTTTTTCTTTTAGAGTCCAGTTTTGTCTATGTCGTTTCATTTCTGCTTTCCTAAAATCCCCGTCAGTCATCGTCGCCGTCATCTCCGCCGTGTGGGCCTTCAGGTAGCAGTTCGGAGGCCCGTTTCTCTCTACTCCTCTCCTGGATCTTCCTCATCTCATCCGCATATTTACTGAAGGTGTTGCCGAATTTGGACCACACTTTGCACGGAACCGTAATGGAGTTCCGGTAAGTGGGCTTCACCTCGCTGACTCGCATGAAGACCCCGTACTTATTGGAGCCCACGTCAAAGAAGAAGCGCTTGTTGTCGACTGTAAGCGAGGTGCCCTCCGGGAGCTCCGCCGGCTCCTCGTCCACGCCATAGTCGTCGATGAGTTTGGCCAAAGCATCGCGGAACTCGATGAGACCCTGCGCCGGCAGCGCGATGGTCTGGCCTTGCGCGCTTCCCAATCCGGGCCCCCGATTAACGGTCTGTCGGATCCTTAGGAACCGCCCCCTCTGGTTCTCTTTCAGATCCATGTAATATTTCCGATTCTCCCGGACTAGGAATTCGCTCTTGAGCGCCCGCCGGGGCTCATCCTGCACTATGTCTGGGTTGGTCGGGCCCAGCTGGGCGTAATGTTCGATAAAGTCCCCGAGATAGTCGCGGAACTCCACGGCAACCGACATAGAAAGAGTGAGGCGGCTCTTGTTTCCCCCAGCCCCGACCTCGGCTATCTTTAGGAAGCGGCCTTTAACATTCTGCTTCACGTCAAGGTAGAAGCGCTTGTTCTGGATGTCGACGCGCTTAGACGCGAGCTCCTCAGTGTCGTGCTGCAGCCGGGACATGGCACCCATCGCACCCGGGGGCAGCGAGCCGGGGCCTGCGGTGGGCCCTCCGTGGTCACTGCCACTGTCTCTGTCCGCCATGATGCTGCCTCCCTGCTTTACCTTCCACCGTCTCCCTCTGCCTGCTGCAACCTCGACTGCCCGTCAAACCACTCCGCCGCTCTATCGCGAGACGAGAGAAGAGGGTGAAAAAAAATGAAAGTAACTGTAGTCGGTGTTACTGTAGTACTCAGAGCGGGCTGCGTTCAAGACACTGGCGCTGTTTTTACAGCGTTTTACACAAATTTCACTTCAGCCTTCAGTTTAGCCGTATATTGCAACTGAACGTTAACCCCCACCCACGTGAGCCTAAAACACTGCAGTAGGCTACTAACATCTCGATAGATAGAGATAGAGATAGAGAGATGGATAGATATATAGATATATAGATACTACACATGGAAGTACATAAAGAACACACCTGTTTGCATAATGTCTACAATGAAAGGACAGAAACAAAAGTCGTACCTGATAATGATTGGTTTGGGTGTTTGAGCACCACGGACAGTCTCTGTGGAAGGAGACAGAAAGGGTGAAAGAGAAATTTCTGAATGAACAGTAGATGATGGCTGTGTGGGAGTCTGAGGGAGGGGGCTGATTCACTGAAGCATCATGAATCATTACCCTATGATTGGACTTGCTTGTCTGCCACTGTTTCTCAATGGCCTTGAAAGGGTTGATCGGCAGAAAGTAGCAACCTGTTTGATTAAAAAAAACTAATATCTTTGGCAATCAACATGTCATAAATATGTTTTTAATAAACGACATTAATTCACATACATTTAATGTACAAATAAGGTAGAAAACAATCTACAAAGGTTTTCAAATTTAGAATGAATAATTTGTTTATTGTGTAATTTTACAATTTATTATTCAGTTAAGATTTTGTTGTGTTTTAGCTCTTGTTTAACTTATTGTTTGAGTTTATTCAAGTTTGACCAAACCCTGCATTTGAATTTCATATTACTGTATATGTATATGTATATGTATGTATGTATGTATGTATGTATGTATGTATGTATGTATGTATGTATGTATGTATGTATGTATGTATGTATGTACCGGTATGTATGTATGTATGTCTGTATGTATGTATGTATGTGTATATATATAAATATATATATATATATGTATGTCCAAAGATTCACATTGTGGGCCAAATAATAATAAAAGTCACAGGAAGCAGACTTACAAGCTTCACATACACTTATAATGATATGTCATAACATCGATTTGACACCTAATATAAGTGTAATCTGACTGATGAGCTGGTAAAAGAAGGGACGTCAACCTGGAAAAGTCACTGGTGTCTGTTGTCAGCACCACAGACAGTGGATAGTGGGCTTGAAAAAATGTAGAAAATGAGGAAAGACAATCGCAAAAAGGAAATCTGGGACAAGTTTGCAAAGACATTAGTATCACAGATAGATAGTAGAGCAGTTTGTTTATCATGAGAGGTGACCTCATCAACACGAAGCTAACATGCTGGTGCATAACCAAAAACAGCCCCTCTGATAACTCCCACAGGCCCAGCATGAGTATCAGGGGAAACGGCTATTGGTGGCAGTCCTCCCCGTGTTAGTTGGCAGGAATCGTTTTTACGCCCCTTCGCTTTGTCAACAAATGATTTGCTTCCGATGCTAATTTATAAATTCTTAAATTGTGAGTGAGGTCTCTGAATGGGGTCTGTAATGAATGCATGAGCGGTTGAATGAATGAAGGAGAGACAGATCGGTGAATGGGTGGGCAGTGGGTGGTGGGGTAAAGAGCTGTGGGAGGGTCACTGATCGTATCACAAACTCTTGAAATGTTGTGGTGATCCCTGGGCTGGAGAAGCAATCCCAGTAGTGTGGAACCATCAACATTCGAAGATAAACCTGCACGTTTGATAGCATTCAGTACCATGGACAGCACATAAGACTAAAACTACTTTTTACTTTGACTGAAAGAGGTTGACTCTTTGGTTCTTAGGTTAATATGTCATAGTGAAAAAATCTTCATTGCAGCAATGTATGAGGTATCATGTGACTGGCTTGTCTGGACAGAGCACTAAACCGGTCGAGCCATTCAGCACCATGGACAGAGCATTGTTCATTGTGACCCTGTGCTGGTGAAACGGGTGGATGAGGCCATCATGTAGGTGCATACTGTGATGAAATGGCCTCTCATACATTTTATTTATCAACGCAGTAATCTATAGTAAGAAAAAGCTGTCCATGTGTCCCCTATATGACATTATATTGTATCTCTTTCTTAGCGTTGACAATGAAAGGCTTTCTGACCTCTAGCGAAGGGCGCACAGCTCCTGACAGGGAGGGAAAGGCGAATCTTATGAATGGCTTGATTGATGGATACAGAGATGGAGGCAGGGGCTGGTTTGCTGTGGAGGGAGGAGGGGATACTTGTGGTCACCATAAAAAGCCTGAGCATATTGTGTAAAGCTCTCTTTTCATTGGTGGAGATGTGTTCAATGAAAAAAGTGGTTTTATTAGCTGTATCTGAGCAGGACTGGCAACATATTTGGGTAGAATGTCTTTCCAGCATCGTACCCGCAGGTTGGAGTAACTGATGCACTTGTTGCCGTAGAGTCGTTCAACTGCACAGTATCCCAAGGCAGTGTTAGTGAACTGCACTGACTCGCATAGTGTGGATAATGTCAGGTTCTGGGTGTGCTCTCCTGCAGCGCGCATCGAGCGTATATATGACTGAGGACATTTAAAGCTGAAGTCTCGAAACTCCCAGCTCGCCTCGCCATGCTGAGGAATCCATTGAGAGAATTTCGCAGCGTTAGTCATCGCAACAACTATCCGCAGTGTGTGTAGTAGTCCCCTATAGCCTTTCTTGTACCTCTTGCACTGGAGATCCACAGTGGGCACCGTGCAGGGCTTGGCTACAGACGCACTGTGTGTCTGTGCACCGCTTGCGTGATTCCTCTCGCACCCACCTGCAGAGGTTTAACTCAGTCGGCCGGCATGGTCACATGCCGGTTGGGTCGGTGGTGGTGTGCCGGTGGGTGCCCAGGTCATTAAGGTGTTTGCGCAGGACGTGGCGAGCCGACGCCAGTGACCGGGCAGGTGATGTTTGCTCACGTAAGCTGCTCGCGTTTGATGAGGGGCGCAGGGGACGCGGCTGGAGGGTGCGCGCTACTGTTGCATCGCCTAACCGGATAACCACTGCTATCTCATTCTGTCAGTCTGTTCCTCCCCGGTTTTCTGTTATCTTTTTATATTTTTAGTTACCGATTTATGGGTTTGCAGGAGGGGGACTCTTTTGACGATCGAAATAAGTGGATAAAGGACCCGACCTTGCGTGTGCGTGTGCGTGGAGTGCGTATCATTTCTTCTGATTCCCCTGTACGCGCAAGCTGCTTTTTTCATTCTAGAGAGGCAATGCGCCCACCCATGCGATGCTAGCCTATTAGCTGGAGAGAGAGAGAGAGAGAGAGAGAGAGAGAGAGAGAGAGAGAGAGAGAGAGAGAGAGAGAGAGAGAGAGAGAGGGAAAGAGAGGGAGAGAGGTTTCAGCCCTGGATTCGAGAGGAGGCTAATTTACGAGTCTTGTTTTGCCTTTCAGGAAAAGGGGAGATAAGAGGGGGAGGGTGGTTGGTAAAGGAGAATGCAGCAATCACATTTTTAAGAATGCAGAAGCGGGCCGTTTCCGGTTCCTAGGCTGGTGTGTCCCCCCATCCGAGGCCAGCAGCCGTATGGGGAAAGCAGCGGCAGACACAGATGGCATGGACACTTCCACAAGGTCTGCCGCTCTGCCCTGCCTGCTCTGCCGGAGCCCGTTCGCCGCCGTCTCTCTCTTCCAGCTCGCTCCGCCGCCCAGCAGCACTGCAGCACAGCACAGGCTGACGGCATGAGGCTTGATCCAGTCCATTTCTCCATGCTGGTCATCGGGGTCTCCTTCGCCTGTTACGCCCCGAGTCTCAACTCCCTCCAGGACCAGGCGTACCGATCCGCCGTGGTCATCGAGGGCGAGGTGCGCTCCTCCCCGGAGAACGTCTCCTCCCGGGAGCCCTACAGTGTGAATGTCAAAGTGCTGGACGTGTGGCCCGTCAACAGCGGCGGCCTCGAGAGGGAGCAGCTCGTGACCGTCGGGGACTTCGGTTCCGAGGCCCCGTGCACCACGGTGGAGAAGGACCACAGATATATATTTTTCATGGACCCCACCGCTGAGCCCTTGGTATTCAAGGCATCGTACGCCCCCGTGGACGCCAGCGAGCCGGAGTTGAAGAAGGATGTGGAGAGAGTGTTGTGCGAGGACTGCGGTAAGTTTAAGGCTTTCCCCTTTTACCTGCCGTACACTCACACCGCACTATAAGGGCCACTGAGGCTGCCATGGCGATGTAAGGAGACAGTCACCACTCTCTGGCTGCGCGTGCACGTGTGTAGTCTATACAATGTGTCAGCGTGCATACACATGTGCATGCGCGAGAGCCGGTTGACACTTCAGTCTTCCATAACCCGGTCACCCATAATGAAATGACAAGCGTGGCAGGGAGTGTGTATGTCGGTGTCTGTGTGAGATAGTTAAACCTGGGGTTAAGCATCAAACAGCAGGTTCCTTAGACAGCCCTGGTGATCAGCGGATACTAACACTTGTACAGTGTAGCCTGGATTCCAGCAAAATCTGCCTCATCACATCATTACACTGAAGTAGTCTGCATGTAGAGCAAGCATTTATGGTGGAACAGAAGCTCCTGTGTGTGTGTGTGTGTGTGTGTGTGTGTGTGTGTGTGTGTGTGTGTGTGTGTGTGTGTGTGTGTGTGTGTGTGTGTGTGTGTGTGTGTCAGAGAGAGATAGTTAGTTAGTCTGAACATGTGATGAGAATCAGGGACACCTACCTTGTCTTGAGGTCCTTCTCTCCAAACTTTGTATAGTTAACTACAGGCAGTATTATATGTCAGATCCTCTGCTGTATCAGACATGCCAGTGTTGACTGCAGTGACAGTCTGTGGGTGGTGGTAACTGTTCAAATGTCTCAACTTGTTGCAGGTTTCCACCATGGACAACTGAAATTGTGCTTTTTATTTCTTGCAGTGCAGCAAACATCAGAAACTCCTGTAGCACTTCCTGAGTTTTAAATAACCTATTTCTGTGAGAAGTGGCTAACACTATATGTGAAGTACCTGGCCTGTCTGTTTAACTTATTGTCACCAGGATGGCTTTTATAAATGAACATGACACAATATAAAAAGACATATAGTCTTAACATGAGGGTTGTGCCCCTTTTCTTTCTTCTTTCTCACATTTCCTTACTTTACTTCATTTCTATCCGACAGGGATGAAAAAAAGTCTTGACACGATCCCTTTTCTTACCAAAGGTAAAGAAAAGTTTCAGAACCAGGGTCAGCTCCTCAGGTCATGTAACACATACACTGAGCTCTTAGACAATGGGATTTTTGTATATCATTCAATCTGCTAGTTGCAAAAGCTCTCTGGTCTCTTACAGTATATTCCTTTAAAGGCAACGCTGACGCTGTGTTTTCAGTATTTAGAGAGCGAGATGATGTTACTACAATTTCTAACATTTAGTACTGTGTTAAAGCATCTGCTTGTCCCCAGGAAGTAATTTCAAGATTTCAATCAAGATTTTGATTGTAAAAGTGTCACACATTTCCACAATATGAGCTTTAACAGCACCACTGTGGACATCATCATCTTTGTGATGTGAATGTGAGGACAAAACCTTTGAAACAATGTGATTATACGATGACTCATTTTCCATCTTCAAATCCAAAATTGACATAATTTCCAAGCAAACCACTAACGCCTATAAAGTGTTAAATCCTAACAGGAAGTAACTCAGATGTCTTAACAAAGGGTTCATCCAGCGTTTGAGCTAACAACGTGATGTTCTATTTTTACCTCTGTGACATGCTAAAATTATCAAGTCATTTATTTATGACAGTGCTGTTGCAATCAGGCTTCCGTCTAAAAACATTTTGCAGGCAGGGATAAGCTCAGGAGAGGAGATACCCACTTATGAGCTGATTCACCCAACACACACACACACACACACACACACACACACACACACACACACACACACACACACACACACACACACACAGATGCACTGTGGCAACTAGTAGCCTTTGAACGTCCACAGCATTAAAACACACATCTCTTGTCCCGATTGGTTGGATCCATCTGCCAAAACTGATCAAAGAAGTACGAAATAAACGACCAGAAATAGTTACAAGGTTAAAGGAAAACTTCAACCACAAAACGTATCATTTTCAACATTATTTGCACCTAGTAGTCCTGAATGTTTTATGAAAATGTTTGTACTCCATTTCTTCAGACAATACTGCTTTGGTGAGGTTGAGTTGGGAGCCAGTTTAAGAACAGGAAACCAATATTCATACTAGGGCTGCCCTTTCTTAGTCATTTTTTTATGCTTTTTTCATGCTGAATGACTTATTTCCATATGGTACACACAATATTTAAAGTGATGCTTTTGTATTATTCTTTGTGGAGAAACTCAGTTTTACAGATCTGTCAATTAAATTGACTAATCGATTAGTTGACAAAATCATGATAGTCGTGATAGAGTGATAGAGTGATAGTCGATTAAAAATATCTTTAGTGATAGCCAAACATTATAACTCTCTTTGCAGCACAAATGCAGATTAGTGTCTCTACGTGTATGCTTAGTCCATCTCAAACACATACACCTCTAGTAAAATATAACAAAATGCCTACAACTGCTTATTGGCCAGGCCTCCCCTTCAGTTGTAGCTCACTCACTGGCTACACTGACCCTTTCATTGGGTGGATGCAGTAATGTCAGGGTAGTGAATGAGCTACGACCGAGCACGACTCTTGGCCGGTGATCAGACTGGATATGTGCATGAGAGGATACTGTAGAAGAATTTAATTTGAGACAGAAGTAACTGCAGTTTAAAGATGGGTTGTGGAAAGGGGCGTGTCATCAGACACACACCATGACCGCAACCAATCCCACACCTAGTCTAAACACAGTCAGCCAATCACAGCCAAACTGTAGGAACACCCACTTCTGTACACACCCCTATCACACTCTGTCAATACACTTATATTATAGTGACGCTTTTGTCTACAGTTACTAATATCTGCTACATATTTGCAGTAAAAACCTTTGTTTGGGTTGTACTGAGCAAGAGAATTAAAACAGTTCTCTGTAATTCAGGGAACTTGAATGGTGTAGTGATGGAGGTTCACTTGTCCCCTCTCACCCACTTTGATAACCCAGCAAAAGAGTGTTTGGTGTAAAATGCTGAACGGGGAGGGACGGAAGATGCAGCTCTACATTTACATGGAACAAGAACACTGCAGCTGTTATGTTCTGGGTGTCACAATTAGTTAAAAAGGACACAGCTCGACAAACTTGGCAGACTTTATTATGTCATGACAGTACACACTCTTATTTCGCGTCTATATCAAGACCCTAAATACAAACAAACATTTGCTCCGGCAACACCAGAGTGCCCAACATATAGAGGATAATACTTTACAGCCTGCGATACAGGATTACCATTTACTGTGTATTCTGGTAAAAACGTCTACAGTTGTGCAAAGTAAAAAGCACAGAGGCCTCGCCGTGCGAACAATTATGAGACAGTAAATCTTTCTAGCACTGTACAGCAGAGCCAGGTTTCTCTCTTACCGTTTAAGTTGTTGAGTGTACCATAGCTAATCCAATAACCTGTCCCCTTTCCATCCTGGTTTCCTAAAAAAGTTTTGAGTGAAGCGTATTTGTCCCGGATTACATTTGTTTTTGATGCATCACAAATCCGGTTTTAATCAAAGTCCATGTAATTCCATGCAAGTCCATTTATGGAGGAAGTCGGTGGATGTCGGGTCAAACAAACACAGAACCTTCACCCATGAGGGCGCTGCTCGTGTCCAGTGTGAAACCAAAAGTCAACATTGGCTTTTTTTAAATTAACATCCTCAACTTCAATAACGTAACAAACTATTTTAAGTACAAACTATGATCTTTTCACGAGACTTAACCAAGTAGTTATTTTGCATTTCTGTTTTGTGTTTTTGTTTCGATTGCTAATGCATTCCATGAGTTATATAGAGCTGTTATTTTGTAGGAGACAGGGTTTCCCCTTCCTCCACCTAACCCCCCAACTTGCACCTCTGACCATAATCTAGAATCTCCCTTGATGAGAGCAGACTCTGCAGATCTGCAACATCTGATGTGAAAGATTACAAACTAATGTGGAATTCAAGGCCACAGGAGTTGAGTTATTGATAGTCAATCTTTGTTCTGTCCGGAGCAACTGAAACCACATACATGTCTTTACTGAGCTCAACTTGTCTTCACTGCCTCACTTACAAAAAACTGAAGTGTGTGGACGGCTCACACTCTCCTTTAAAAAAAAGTACAAAAGCAGTCCTATCTTACATCCCGGCAGTCTAAAGCGTAATGTAGGTCTCCTCTGATCACTGCTGTTGGCATGCCTTTTGAGATACATTGACAGTTTCTTCCTAAAATAGCTTTATCTGATTCCCAAACATGCTCCTGTCACTGATGCTGTATCTAGTGCTGCATACCTCAACTCGCATGCTCTCTCTCCCCCCTCCCCCCCCACCCTTTCTGTCTCCCTCCTCATGCTGTAGCCGACTGTAGCTGAAGTGTGTGGTTCAGCTTATTTCTGCCCTCCTGTCAGTCAGCCACACAGATCAGGAGAGAAACAGAGAGAGACAGGGGGGGGAGAGGGGGAGAAATCTTTAGCTTGAGATTACAAATAGATGCAGCAATAATGCAAAGGTAAAACTTCCAATAATATCCAGGGCCTCTTTTCCCCCTGATTGAGAGTAAGGACACTTCAGGGATAGTTTTAAATCGAGTTTTCTAAGGGAAGGGAAGCTCAGGAGCTTTTCACAATTTCAATATAAAACTTGTACATTTTACTAGTGAACTTATTTGGGGAGGAAATACACATGAAAATAAGTACTAGGTCTGATGACATGTTTTGGTTAAAAGTATGCCCGTTTAATTAAATAGTTGTAACCATGCACCTTATCTTTTATAATTAGTTGCTCACTTTAAACCCTGAGTTTGCTCACATCCCACATTGTCGGCTCGGATTTTCAAAGTACCTTTCCCCATTAGTTCTCTTGCAAGTTAGCTAACTCACCACATAGCACGTTTCACATGGTATGTATTTGGCAAATTACTGGATACTTGTTGGAGTAGTGACTGTAGTAGCTTCCCTAAGTCTTGTTGTCACGGTGAGGTTGCCAAGTTTGTACTGTACAGAAACCAAAACCTGTGCTCACACTGAGTATATCTGGCAACCTGTGCTACAGCTGCAGAGGTTGTACAGCACTAGGCGAATGGATCAACTGTTGTTGATCAAGTAATAGTTACAGGATGTAACTCCTGCTGATACATATATGAAAATATATTTTTTCTCATGTATGTATTAAACAAACTAAATATTTTGTGTTCACGATCGAGTTTTGGAGGTGTGGGTTGGACAGAGGCAGGCTACCTGATTTCCCCCATTTCCAGTCTTTTTCCTAAGCAAGGCTCTGTACTTAAACACACTAACATGACAAGGGTAACAATCTTCTCATCTCACTCTCAGAAAGAAAGCCAATAAGCACGAGCTGTCTATCTCTCAGAGCACTCTCAACTCTCAAATGATCAACCGTATTGACGGTTAGGATTTCTTGCTAAATTGGAATGTTATGATATGTGCATGCAAAATGTGTATAATCATGTGTAAGTGATATCGAATGTGTAATTACAGATTAGTGTGCATGCATATGTTGACTGCCTGACCTATGCATAGCAGACTGTGTTTACATGTCTGTAACACCAGCACCTTATCAGCAGCAGTATCATTTTCCTGGGCTAACGTGCACTCTGCTGCCTCTCAGCTCAGACTCACATCAGTGTGTACAGCAGCTGGAGGGCAGAACCACTGTGGCATTGATCTCCAAATCCCAGAATTAGGAGAATTTTGCTCTGGCGCAGCATGTCAAAACAATCCTTGCAACAGGAAACACTTCCAAAGCCACACCCTTGTACAAGTCGTTAAAGCTTCCATTGCGGCTTTCTTTGCTGCTAACACCTTTGAGGTCTGCAGTGAGCAATTGTCTCTATTAGCCAGGGATGACAGAAGTGTTTGTGGAGCCATAACAGAATCGGAGTCACCTGCTCACTGCTGTTTGTACCTGAGACAATAATTAGTGAATTTATGTGAAATCTCTTGTGAAAATTAGGAGACATTTACACTGGGCGCTCAGTAGCTCAGCATTATGGCCGGATCCTTGCTGCAGCGGCCCGGGTTCTAGTCTGGCCCAGGGCCTTTGATGTATATCATCCCCTCGCCCTCTCCACTGCCTTTCATGTCTCTTACTATCGAAATAAAGCAGAAATGGCCGAAGTATAATCCTAAAAAAAAGAAGCATTCCACCTTAAGTCAGAGAAAAGGTGGTGCTCAGACTAATGTACATGAACGTTAATATGAAGGCATATGCAAGGAGGTTCACTGGTTGAATCAGTGACTCTTGACAAGACTGTGTGTGTGTGTGTGTGCGTGTGTGTGTGTGTGTGTGTGTGTGTGTGTGTGTGTGTGTGTGTGTGTGTGTGTGTGCGTGTGTGTGTGTGTATTGCGAGAGGTCTCTCACTTGTCCGTCTCATCCTTTTCCCCTCTTTGTTGCGTTATCTGTGTCTATTTCAGACACCCTCTGTGTGTCTCTTTCTCTTCTGTCTCTCTCACTGTCCTTGTCTTAACAGAGCATTATACCTCTATACACACACACACACACACACACACACACACACACACACACACACACACACACACACACACACACACACACAGCCATGCCAGTTAGCTGTTGCTGTTGCTGCTGTGCTGCAGATGCCCCTGTGTGCTGTCATTAGCAGGGAGATCTGGGGCTGTTATAAATTATGCACACTGAATAACAGAAGGCTGAGGATTTCTCCCCTCTGCTGCCTGTGTGTGTGTGTGTGTGTGTGTGTGTGTGTGTGTGTGTGTGTGTGTGTGTGTGTGTGTGTGTGTGTGTATGTGTGTGTGTGTGTGTGTGTGTGTGTGTGTGTGTGTGAGAGGATGTATACAATCATGTTTTTGCTCATTGACGTACTACTGACATTATACTGATCAACTTGGCTTGTTGAGGTGTGCGTATTTGTGTGCTTTTCCGTCCCTCAGCACACTCACGACTGCCTAACTCGTGTACATGTCCTTCAGATATGTAGCGTGAGTGAGAGAGTGTGTATGTGTGTGTCCTTGCTTGTGAATAATGTATCAGCACTCACCTTTTCCAGCAGTCAGCCTTAGTAGAAAAACTCTGACACATGCCTCTTTAAAGGACCAGCCCAGCGCCACATGGCTCAGTTTGTGAATGAGAGAGGTCTTTGTGTAACCCCACACACACACACACACACACACACACACACACACACACACACACACACACACACACACACACACACACACACACACACAAACACACACACACACACATGAAAACACACAAGCACACACATGCAGATGTACTGCACACACCACCCACACACCAATGTGGCTGCCGTGCACACACCCTCCTCGCTGCATCAGCAAAGTGTTTCACACAGGATGGATTTCTCTCTCTGTTTCTCTGCTCAGATTATTTCACCGCAGAATTAGATTAGACATCAAATTCATAATTGAATAATTAGAAATGTTTATGTCAAGAACTTGTCACTTTATATTTTACATAAAACATTTAAAAAAGACTGTTTTGATAAATCTGTTTTTCTTGGAAAGCCATTTTAATCTTTGGCAATCTTCACAATAAGTAGCCTTGCTGTGCCTGACTGTAACGGTTGGCATGCAGTCAGCGAACGCCTGATATTCATGAAGTTGTAAAATGGCATTTTCAACTGTCACTCGGGGTAACGCTTCATGAGCAGGAACTGCTCTCTCTCACATCCAAGGTGCTTTTGAGCAAGGCTGTTTCGGTCCACTTCCATGTACACAAGAGGAATAGTATTTCTGAAACAGAAAGCTCTACACACATTTCTTGGGCAAGAAAAGGGTTAAAACATCCTTTTGGTTCTATATCAGGCTATCTTGGGCTCAGAAAGGCGTGGGCTATCTTTATCTCTCCTTGTTGTGGCAATCTTTGATGGTGACAGGTGGAGTATCTTCATCTGTCGTCCAGATGTCCTCCTCTGCCTCTCTAGACGTTATCTCTCAACTATTATGGGCTTGTGTTAGATACTTACTGTGTATACTATATGTTTGTTTTTTCCAACTTTATACGCTTCTGTGTGGGTAAAATATTGCTTTTTAGAAGAAGTGGATCTGTATTTTCTTTTGAGGGAACATTCTGTTCATTAATTGAGTAGACGTTGGCAATACATTGCCTAATTCTATCTTATGAAACAATATTTCTGCTTCCCTTGTCACTTGGTTTTGAGATATTGAAGTTTGTTGTTTGTGATTTGGCAATCATGCTGCAATTCCAACAACTCCCAAGATTGATTTTGCCTCATTTTCTATCTGCTCTGAGGTAATATACTGTAGATTTGGAGCTGCACAGCAGGTGCATCACCGTTATCTCCAATAAGTGCACTGAATCTTTCACAGTAAGTCAAAAATAATTTTACCAAAATAGCAATTTAAGAGGAGAAATTCAGATGCAATATATTTTAATCAAATGTTTCTGCTTAAATGTTTGTTTTTGTAGTAAAATAATACAACACGTCCTCTTATTAGTCTTGAGCAGCACAAATGATTCCCTAAAACATCTGGCTGGTTTCAGTGTATATTTTTCTTACTTCCAACAAATCCCATGAAGACTAAAACCAACAATGCATTAATGCAATCATTATTTTCAGTCGGGAGAGCTAACATGAAAACGTGTGTTAATAAGTGTGTTGCTGCTCTGAGCACACAAGAGGACACCGAGATTATACTTCAACAAAATAAGACTACACTAGACTTCCTGTCGATGTACGGATAACATGCAGCCTCCCTCTCACTGGATGCTGCGTCCTTTATTTCAGATATACCTGTAACCTATATTTTAGCTGCTTTTGGAATATTGAATGTGAAATAATATGTTTGTGTTTGCTCATTCTAAATCTTTACCTGAGTTGAAGTCACACAGTCATTTAAGGATTAGGAAGAAAACCACATAGGACTATATGTCTATGTTTTATATGCAAATTCACCATATTTTTATACTTGATTAACAACAGAATAATGCATCTACATGCAGTTGAATTGAAACTGTTTTACTTCCAGTGTCTCTCTGTCTAGAGCTTCATACTGAAGATGTAAATCCTTAAAAACTGATATTTAGTTTCATTTTTAAAAGGTTACAGAATTTCCAGCTGGCCTGTTGGTTTTTAGCAAACATTACTTATTGGAAAGTATTGTCAGATATGGATTAATACACATTTGGTGCACTAATGGGTGAGGGATCGACTCAAAACAACCCAACACAGTCCCTGGTCTGGTCTGGAGCTCTATGACAGGAATATGATACATCATGTTTTAGAAACACAAATACTTGTTAGTAGCAGCAATTCATTATTGGATTTAGTCTGTTTTTAAGGTTTAGCACTTTTTTCGGATTTGTTGATTATAAGAAACATCAAATATCACCAGACCTATCCTCTAATTTCTTTCTTTTTTACATTTCCTTTCGACACATCATTCTTGTCTTATACAGGTAAAGGCCCTGTCACACATATCCGTATGGCGGAAACGTATATGAAAAATACCTCACAATTTGTCAGAGTCCAAATACGTCCAACTTTTCATCGGATCGGAAAAGTGAACATATACAGATACGCATGTCTAACCTATTGATAGCGCATTACTTACTTATACAAAATGTATCAGACGAATGCTCAACAAATGCATAAGATATACACAAATATGGCGTATACAAAATATGGGCAACACGCTGGTTTACGTAGATATAAGGTATAAGTAGTATTCATTAAGAGCAGGCGGTGTTACGCTGCGGTGCGTTGTTGAACGCTGAGTCTGTGAAACTTTTTTGAGCATGTTCAAAATTTCCAGACATACCCAACACGTGCTTCATAAGATATGCAGACGTTACACATAAGTTACGTTAGACATACGTGAATACTGAATACGTACATGAATACGTTAGATGTAGGCTACGTCGGCTGACGGTGAACCCTACAGCCAATGTATTGATATCGAGTGGATAACCTATTCCTACCCGATGTTAAGATGATGCCTGACGACGGAGTAACTTATTAAACGTGTTTCTACAGTACAGCTAGCGTTCAGCATGTTAGCCGTTCTCCAGCATCAGCATGACGTGAACCAGATGGCACTTTTCCAGCTCCGTTGTCCAGACGCTCTGATACGTTTTAAATAAGTAAGTGATACGCTATCAATAGGTTAGACATACGTATAATCATTTGTTATGTATTCGTTATGTATACGTCAGCTACAACACCGCTGTGGAAAAGTTGGACGTATTTGGGCTCTGACACATTTTGAGCTACTTTTCATATACGCCGGCATGTTTCTGGCGTGTTTGGCGTGTCGTCTGCGTCCTTCAAACGATCACAACTTACCCTTAATTTATATCAACCTATTGCCATACGTTTCTGTCATACGGATATGTGTGACAGGGCCTTAACATGTCTGTAAACTGTTTGAATATGTTATTGTAGGGAATTCATCAGTGAAGGTGATGGCAATAAGAAATAATCACAAGGTGCATGTGATCGTTTATTCTGCTGTTTGTCAGGGTTGTCGTCCTTCCTCTCAGTCATCCAGGATGTCATTACGTTTATTAACCTCATTCACTAAGGTCTACTGTCTGTCTTCATTAGTGTCATCCATTTATCTACCATGTGTCACAAGGGTACCAGTGCATACATTTCAGCTTTTAATATAGGTGTGTGCTGGTTTCATTTGACTTCATGGATCATCAGTATTTATATTATCGGTAATTATAATAATGTTGTAAAATAAGAGAGGTGTCTAAGGCTGTGTTTGACTGAAATAGGAAGATTGAGACAAAGCGTGCATCATCTGCTCTCTTGTTCCCCATATTGTTCTGACTTTCATAAATTATTACTAAAAGCTGATTATTTTTAATTCATTTTATACTAGCTAATAATTGTACCCCACTTTCTTCTGACCAGTCAAATAACCTTTCATGAGATTAAGCACATTTTAAACCAAACCGAGGCAAGGTATCTAAGTGAAAATGCAACAAGTTTCCCCCTTATTTTATATTTCATAGATGCATTATAATTGCTAAAAAGAAAGGGATACAAAGTATGGTCTCATATTAACCAACTGGAAATGACAAAACGCAACTTAAAAGTGAGATAGTGTGTCTTTAGCAGCAGTAAACGAGCACCCTGTACAGTGAATGTTGGACTCACTTATAATACATCTTTTGTTGCTCTTGTCTCTTTAGTGTGAAGCATCACAGGCCGATCGGCTGATAAAGGAGCATGCGGTGATCAGTTCACCGAGGTAACATCACTGAGGGTTTCTGGGAAATCAACTTCAATTATAAAAACACAGAAACACAGCTATTTCATGCTGCCAACATGCAAATTTGCCAAGTGCAGTTTTCATCCTCAATAAACCTTTGTCCGTGCAGAGCGTTTATTTTAGTGGATATAGAAATGCCAGTGGGACTTCAATGCATAGCACAGCACAACAGTGATACAAAAGGCCGAGAGGCTAGTGAGACTTAATTTAGTTTAAAATCTCACATGTAATTTAGTGTCACACTTACATACTTAATGAGGACATTTCTGCCTCAGTAAAAAAGAGAGAAAACTAGAAGTCAAACTAAAATACGCCTACAGTACATAAAGCAGTCACCCTCTGCAACCTCAACCTACCAGCTATCTCAATTAGTTGTACGTGAACACATTTAGATATTAAGGAACATTTCAGATGTGTTCACACCTACACACTATTTTTGAAGGTATCGTACCAGCGTGACTGAAAAACTTCATTTGATTTGCAACTTCAATCATAGCAGTGCTCACAGTGACACAATATGGAGGACAAACGTATAGTTTATTATGAAAATAAACACAGACCTAGACAAACCAAAAGACAGTAACTAGTGCCAGAGGACTGTAAATCAAATGAAATCTAAAATATAGACTATAATGGACCTTCAGGTGAAGAAAACATGCCCCTGGTTGGCAATAGATCCAGCAATCAGAAAACACGTCTAGAAACAACACCAGTGTGTCTGGTGTCCGAGAGGAACATCAGTCTCCGTCCTCTAAAAAGGAAAATAATTGCTCATCAAGAACAAATAAGCTGATTCAGATCTGACTTTCCTAGCTTGTGTCCATTTTGTAGAAAATCTGGCAAATATGACTGAAATTATTTAGTAGGCTGTCACTTAGGATCTCACAAGGTTATAGTTCCAGAGTCTGTAGCTACTGTACATTTCTACCATCAAAACAAAGTGCACTCCCTCGTTTCCACACGGAGGTTGTTCCAGGGTCAGGGGGGTGTATGAACTAAACTTTAGTCCTGAGCTGTAAAGGTAATTGTTGAAATCTCAGAATGCATACAGAATACAGTACATCTCTAAAAATGTGTTATTTGCTACAACTTTATTTAGTGGTAAAACTGAAAGTTAGCGCACCTGTAAGGTTGCTAATAATCCAATGCAGTTTGCCATTGTTTTTTCTTTCAAATGAATTTCACTAACCTGGGAGTTTATATTTAACCTTTATGATTGACTTACT
>NC_041364.1:20167475-20174975 GCF_900634415.1 Cottoperca gobio
GTTAGCAAGCAGTGCTGCCAAAAATAGGCCTTAGAAGAGGTTTTGACAGGGCCCCACAGGATTTATAAGCAGACTTGGATGTTCTCCAGTCTATTCACTAATACTTTTACAGGTAAGAAATAAAGAGGATGGTAAATATGGTTTCACATTAGGATTTTACAACCATTCAAAGGTCGACATCAGATAGTAACATAACGTGCCATTCATTGTAGCAATATGGTGCAATATGGAGGTGTGACAGCCTTTTAAGCATTGAGCTGGTTCTAATATATGTTTGTGTTGAATTTACTGGCTGCCGATGGCTCTAAATATCTATATTTCCATTAGTATTTATGTATTTAATGTTCTACCCTATAAATCCCTAAAATAAAACCCATACTGTTGGTCCAATCGACAACAGTTTGTTTTTTAAAGAACAACATCTTTAATAAGTGACGTTTCTATGTATTTATTAAAGTAGGAGCGTCTAAGATGTTTATAAGATATTATGTTTTATGCATACTGAGTGTCACCTTTACTGCCCTGCAGTGGGATCCTTGTGCTGTCTAACATGTGTTCATGGTCATTAAGGCTGAGAAAATAGGCAATGAGGCAAGATGGAAATATCAATGGAATTACTTATTTAAAACGTCATCTGTCCAACATCCTAATGTACCCTATAGGTGCTAATGTGTTTCTGGCATAGAGAGAGAGGTTTTAAGACTTTAATGGAGACCCCTTCACAGTAAAATTACTCCTCCTCAGCATTTGTGATTGTGTTTTTGGAACATCAAGCAGCAACAGTAGAGTTTGTAACAAGGGTTGTACAAAGATTTAAACCTATGAGAAACTGTAAGATCCAGCTATTAAGAATAAACCCACATAATGAATGTATGAATTAATTATCACATCTAAAGTAAGATCAGTGAAGATCTGTATTGTTCAATCATCTTTGAATTAAGTTTCCTGACATAAAAAGTTCTTTGATTCTGGACAGTATAGTACAGTAGAATAACTTTACAATCAACACATACACATGCAGGAACCTGCATTATTGCTAATTTTCATTGGCAACAATTTCAATCAATGAATTATTTTCAAAGGACAAACTCGTAAGTGACTTGAAGTATTATGTAAGATGTTAAAAATGAACTTGAATTGTAATGGGAATTTGTGCCGATTCAATCAATCCGACACCGTCGCACCCATGAAATGTGGACGTCACATCCATGAAGGGTAATTTCCTTCTGGCTTTCAGCTAACATTCCCAGGCTGACAAAACTTCCATGTTGTCTGAGGAGAGCGTCCCAGAGAGGGATGTGCTCATTGGTAACCCGGCTCACCACTCACAGCTGCTTCAGGCTGACTTCACCACTCGTTTCCACACTTACCTGCATAACAGTCTCACCTCACACTCACCAGCTGATGAGTTTCATCTTGTTGAGTGGAGCTGCTGCGGTAGTTTCCATCTTGCAAATATAGTCTTGAAGTGTTATTTTTCTAAAACAAGTAAATTTGTGCCAGTAGGGTAAAAATAATGTCACTTATTCTAATGCAAATGATCTTGTTTCAAGGATTTCCTTCAATAATAGAAGAATTATTTCCCTTATTGTGGAAGTTGTTTCTAGAAAGTGATTTTGCTTCGGAAACAAATGGGATTATCACATCCAACAGGCAAAGTCTTTTTATTTTATTTAAGTATGTAAGTCTTGCGTCAAGACCTAATTCTGTTTTAAAAGGACAAATCCCCTTGAAAACACATTTTGGGTTAATATAATTAGCTTCATGGTAAAGTCTAAATGACATTATAATATGTCAGAGTAATTACGGCAGGTAAATAGAGTTTAATTTGATTATGTGATTATGATGTCACTGGTCATTTTGCTATATACAGTATATCTCTCATTTCTTCCTGTTGGCATTCGGCCCGAGGAAGACCTGGTCGTGATGTTACTAATACAATTAAAGTTAGCTGTGATTCCAGTGTGCAGGTACTCCTGGTTTTACAATAGAGTTTAATGGCAGGACATATTTGAACTACCTGAAACATGAACACTAACCTGATTGGATTATTTAATGTCAAAGAAGTGTCATGATCTTGTACCGCACAGAGGCCATAGGGAGGTATTTGGTGTTGAAAGCACATGATTCTGACACCAGAGACAGGGTCGACCGGAGTCTCACGTGAGGTTAGGTTTATGCTTCTAAAGAAACGTTGGTTAAGGTGAGGGAAAGATTGTGCTTGTGGTTAATAAAGAAAAAGTAAACATGTCCTGTCTTGTGCCTCAAGTCATGTTGTACCCGTATTGGAAGTGTTGTAGTTTCATGCAGAGCAAAAGAGGCGGAACGCAATGGCTGAAATGTAACCTCGGGACCCAGGACTGTCGTCTGACGAGGATCTAGCTTTTAATCAGCTTGCTTGTAAACTGGCTACTTGGTAACAGCAATCCGGTCGTAGATGTCGTCACTCGACTTCATTCTTTCATCTCAAGTTGCTTATCTGACTGTAAACAATGAACAGCTCAGGTAAAAGGAAGTCTTGGCCCGTATCTCTGCTCGCTACACCTACACCCCAAAAATATTGACCGTTGCCCCCTGAGGCCTATTGTCGTCACATCGATAGCCGATCGCTGTACAAGAAGAAATGTATCATAAGGACCCAACCTTAACAAATGTCTCTTGCTTTATCTCAAATGGAAAATGTGGGTCTCTTCCTGTTATTATGTGATCACTATCACTCGCTTCACTTCAAATCACCAGCGTAGTGCAAGCAGTTTTAGGCATTTGGTTGGGAAGTGTCGAAAGGATCTTTGTTTATGTAGCCGCACATGCATGTTAGTGCATATGAGTCCCTACGTGTGTGCCCAACTGGCTAATTAATGGCCGCCGCTCTGCATTGCACTCATACGGCGGTTACCGCTGATAACGCTGTCCTGACACACTGCGTTGTGGTAGAAACGTAACGCCCACCCTCCAGTTCCCCCCCAGGGTTAACACTGTTAGCTGTCTCAGCCGTGTTGAGAGCCGTGTGCAGCAATCCCTCAACCATAGATAAGCTCTGAATTCAGCGTAGAGCCCCTTTAAAATACATTTCAACACTTTTATCACATACTAATGCTAAATTTGTTTAAAGAATTTGAGAACGTTATTCCTTTAAAGTAAATCTAGCAGAGCTCTGGCCACACACTGGGAACAGCACTGTGAAAGAGAAGCTGTGTGCTGCTCCCGCAAATGTGATTGAATTGACCACTTGAGGTAGTTTGGAGGGATTGATTCATAGATTGACAGAAGGATTGGCTGTTATTTAACACTGAATGTATAGAAAAACTGGCTGTCCTCTCCTTCTCCTCCTTGTATGTCTTAACTTCCTACTCGTGCGTGTGTTTTGCCAAGCCTCAGAAAAATATTCCAATCTGCGGAGACCTAAATTTAATTTTAACACCTCACTCCCTTTCTCCCACACATATTTTAAATGAACTCACTGTTTGAAGTCACAAATATCGTTTCTGTCTGGTTTGTAACGTTGGTTATGCTTCATGTTTCTTGTGGTGCCGTGCCACAGTGAAATGATACAAATATGTTAACTGTAGTTTGTGTAAACCAACTCTGTAGTGCAACACCTGCACTTATTCATGATTATAGTTTTACTTGACCAATGATGTTAAAGTGTTTTCTGAAAGGAAAGCTGAATCAGTATCTTTGCAAGAATGTTATGTATGTATTTGTCTCTACTGTGTTATTTGTGTGCTGTTTTTTCTTTCTTTTGTTTGGTGGCATTTCTCACTAATTTACTGTTGATTATTTCTAATGTATTTACTGACTGTGAAGCACTTTGTAACTTCCTTTTGAAAAGTGCAATACAAACCAAAGATTATTATTCTCAGAGGTATTTTGTCATTGTGAGTCTAAATGTCACATTTGTACAGCTGGAATTGGCCTAAAGTTGCCCCTCCCACAAAGAAATCTCATCTCTTTTCCACACATGGTACATTGTTATTAGATTACAGTTCCCGTGATTTCCTCATTGTCTCCTGCAAAACATCCGTAGCAAAATGCTGGATGGAAACTACAAGTAGGCTGCTCATGTTCCAATGGAAAACTATTTTTCAAGAGTAAATAAGTGCTGACTCCTGTTAAATAATCCATGTTTTAAAGCGAGTTACACACAGAATGTTTCCTGTTATGACTTCTCGCGAGCACTGTCCTTCTGAAGTGGGGCCTAGAAGAGGCTCAGCCTGTCACATTGATTTGTGGATGTGGATTTATGTGTGTCTCCTGTAGCATTCACCTGGCAGATTACAGGAGTATAAGGGTTGGGTCATACATAAAGAGAAGCACTTCTTATGACGTGATGTCCGACCACATCGGAGGCAAAAGTGTTTATAGCTGTTCCCTCTGGAAGGTGGGGTGAAAAGCTTGTCGTCATAGAAAGGTGGAGATAGTGTTTAAATATGGGGTAGTGGTGCACATTTCTCTCCTGGCAGACATTCATAGTGTTGCACTCGGTTGTTCACAAGAGAAATGACAGCTATAGTTGTCTAAAGCCCTTTTCACACAGGGCTAGTATTACCAGGGGACCTCATGAGAGTTGGAAATGACCCCCACGTCTGTGTTTTGCGTGGCGCATTTACACGGCACAGATAAAGTCTATATTTGATTTGAATTTACTGACATTATCCCCGGATATAGTATATTATTTATATTTAAAATAGTAATGATTGTGGTATTATATAAGCCTATTTATGTTTATATAATATTCGCAAAGACCTCTTGCTCCGGTGCCCCTGTAAATGGATCTTCATGGTGTGTAACGAGATGACTCTCCTGAATTTGCAACCAAAATACTGTCAACTTTAATTCATAGTAACCATCGCAGCCTCCATATTAAACTGGGAAAGAGGCAGTAAAAATGTGCAGAGAAAGCAAGAAAAACACCTCAAATCACGAGATGCCGATTCTCATGGGACTAATGTGACGAGATATGGTAGGTAGTTTGCGGTGGAACTTTTTCTTTACTAATTGCGGACATGGCAGATTTGCACGGGATTAAGATAACGGACAACCTCAAGAATTATAATACCAGGTAATGCCAGTCCCGTGTGAATAGGTCTTAAGAAAGCAAGAAAGTTCAAACCGTGCTCCTGTCTCACCTCTGCTAGCTGGCAAATCACGGCGTGAAGTTGGTATGAAAATCGTCAGTCCAGGAATGTTACGATGTTATGATTTGCTATAATCGTGCCTTCGTTTCCGGTGACGGGCAGGATTGCAAAGTGAAAACGAGGCTTAAAGGGAACCAGTATGAACACTGATGGTGTCATTATGTATACATTATGCAATCAACATTTGCTTCCATAATGATAAGTTAAAATAAAAAACGTGTCTATTGCAACTTTAATGTTCCACTATGGTCACCAGCTAGTCACTGACTGTGTCTGCTGTTTAGTGTTTGGCAGGTAGTGCAGAAGGTTTATCAGAGTTTTTCACAGTAAACAGCTGCCTGCTGCGTCTCATATCTCTCGTCTTTATTTGTTTGGTTTCATCAGTCGACAGGAGCACAAGCCATGACCAAGTCTAGTGGAGTCGATTCCAGATTCGACAGTGGATCTCGTCCTAACACAGACTGTGGCTCCTGCACACTCACAAAAACAAGAGAAAGTACCAGTTTCTTGAAAATACCAAATTATTCCAAAAAAGATATGATGACATTGACACTCAGTGAGAGAGAGACAGCATCTGGTTATGTTGAGATGATTTACTTTGGTGTGACGTGGTATTATACATCAAGAGTGTGTGTCGAGTCTGTGACACGACTAAATCTCACAAAATGTGAGAACTGGATTTAAAGATGTGCTGCTTGTTCTGTTGTGAGTCTAAAAATCCTACTTACATAACAGCAAGCTGTTTAGATGGTACTCCATAGAGGGTCTCTTTTTACACCTCTATTCTACATCACAAGTTGTTTCCCCATTAACTTTCACTCGTGCAATTTAAGGATAAGGGCTGCTGTTAATGTACATTTTTCTTACTGTGAAGAAATCCATGAAAAGTTCAGAACCACCAATGCGTGAATCAACTTGTGGTACTTACGTATCTTCGTATTTTCATATTACGTATTTTCTTTAGTGCAAAGAGCAGTTATTTAACGTTTCTTATGTCGACCAAAGGCATATGGCAATTTACCGTTGCAACGAGCGGTGTTACTTTTTAAAAGTCGACTTACAACAAGCTGTTTGTCTGTGCGTATCTCATCTGCACACATCTTTGTGTTGCCACATTACTGGCTCTAGAACTGGAAGAAATTCCATCTATCAGGTTGGTTGTATTTCCAACAATGACCATATCACTCACGCCAGACCCACGGTGTCTGTGCTGCGCTGCAAAAACTCAGAGGAGCGGCTAGTCACATGACAATAGCTGGTCAACTTTAAAGGTTGGCTCACTTTAAGCTTCGTGCTAGCCATAGCCCCTTCACTTTTATCAGCAGGTGGTCTTGGAAGAGTTGTAGCATTTATTCACCAACAAATAAACTGCACATACACAGTGTGCGGCTACGATACTGCTGCACACACACGCTCACATGCTCACTCCCTCGCTCGTTCTCTCCCTTGAACGGCCATGGTCTAATCGGAGATGATTTGCAGGTGGTGGCATATTGGCAATTTGATACAATCATAATTACTAACTCACGCTCTCTCACTCTCTCTCTCTCTCTCTCTCTCTCTCTCTCTCACTCTCTCACTCTCTCTCTCTTAACCGCACTAGCATGTGTTAAACACAACCTGCGCACTGAGCTATAACTTTAGTTTAATAAACGTCTTAAAAATATGTTGTATTGAAGTCTATGAGAAAATGACCCTACTTCTCACTTGATTTATTACCTCAGTAAACATTTTCCTGAAGAGTTTATCTTCTCAATGGTTAGTTTCAAGTCTTCTTCAATACAGCATGATGTGCATTTTGTATTTTATTCAGTATGTTGTGTAAAATATACAAGATATACATAGACCTACAGCGTCTTGTTGGGGCTCAACTTCCACATACAGTACCGACTGTGAGGAGTGAAAGGAATGATGCAGCAACGCTGTGCGGAGCTGTGAATCTATACAACAGTTGCCTCACAGTTGATCAAGCGTGTGCTATCACTTAAACAGTGTGTGTGTGTGTGTGTGTGTGTGTGTGTGTGTGTTTGTGTGTGTGTGTTGTATAAATGGTACTAGATGGTGCTGAGTTGTCGCTTTGCTTTAGCTTCTGAGCTCTTGTGCTGCCTGCGCCGGCGTCAGTGATGCAGTCAGTTGTAGTTTTTAAGGAGAGAAGAGAGAGAGTGAAACTCTCCTGAGACTGATGAAGAACATACACACACACACACACACACACACACACACACACACACACACACACACACACACACACACACACACACACACACACACATTAACACTACCACATTGCTCCATAGTGAAAATCTACTGCAGAGAGTTTCTGAGGGAAGATTTCTTTTCTCTAAGCTTTCACTTTGTCTTC